>NW_026854231.1:17500-231385 GCF_026571515.1 Ruditapes philippinarum | reverse complement strand
TTTTTTAAACTAAATATTCCATCATTGGTGACATCACAAGATCATTTTAAATCTGAATAAATTATAATTCTTGGGTAATGCCCATGTATGCCAATTATCAAGGTTTAGCCGTCAGTCTAACTATTTTTGTATTTTTTGATCGCAGATCAGGAAATACAATGCTGACATTTAACCTCAGGCACAGTTTTTCCGACAAACCAGTAACAACAAGTAGTTCTCAAAACAGCTTAAAACTAGCGATGTAAAAGAAAGAAATATTTTTCATTTTGTTACAAGTATCCATCAAATAACCACGCATTCAAAGTTTAAAAGTAGCTTTGGCTAATAGAATTGTCAATAAATGCACAACAAAAAATTACGCAGATGAATATGATTTTTATCAATGAAAATGGCTCGGCTATTTCTATAAAGCTTCAGATTATTGTGATTGGAATTAAACGCCCCTAAATGAACATTTGTTATTTAGATTTTCTGAAATATAAAGTAAGGATGTTGACTCTAGGACAGGGACGAATTTAGGGTAGTCGACGATCCATAATCAATTTCTACCGTAAGTTAAGCACTGATATTTAAATCCACGTAAAAAAGATGCTATTTTTAGCGCTGTCGATTACCAAGACTTATAAATCTGACTGTCGAGTAGTGAAATATATACGTCATGTCGGACTGTTTGGGCAAGAAGATTTTCGCCAAGACATTAACATCAGCGTTAAACAACAGGTTTACCTAGAAATTAATACGAATTACAAACCATAAATTGAAATTCTATATTTAGAATAATGTGGTTTTATTCAGTCTTATTATATATAACATCACTGTGGCCGAAGGGTTACACGCTGGCTTACAATGTGAGACGTATGGAGTTCAAATCTCAGTTGTGGCAACTATTTTTTTTCATAGCGATTTTATAACAATTAGCCAGGGTATGCAAGGAGAAAGTGTGGCTGTCATAAAAAAGTAAACATAAATGATTTAATTCATGATGCAAGTAGAAACTCTTGTCATGCAAAATTTGGTATATGTCAAACTCACTGTTATAGCAAAAATGAATTATAGTATTTCAAAATAAAATTATACAGGAAAATACATACAGATATATAGTATGATTTAGATTGCAAAGATCAGAAAATACCATAGAGCTTGCTGCCATTGATTCAAAAGAAGTAGCAGCCTCACACACCAGTACCTCATTTACATCAAAATAGGGAGTCTTATCAATACGAATGTTGTATATTATAAATAATCCATTGACCATTCTTATCCTTGTTATTATTGTTATATGATTTACATTGATATTTTGCTAATTCTTTTTTCACAACTATTACATTCTTTTCAGACTTTTGAAGATGCTGTGGAGAATGTACAGATGTAAGTTTCTTTAAAATACTTTAAAATAATATGTATACATAAAAAACTGTTCTAAAATAACGGTACTAATCCAGTTCCTAATGACTGTGTCAACACTAAAATTATATTCTAAAAATAAAAAAATTGTTAAATGTTACCTTAAATTAGAACATACTGGTAGGGACTTGCTGCCTTGTCTGTTACAAGTTCTGTCATTAAATTTTAACTTTTGAGTATGCTTTTGAATTTTTTGTGTGAATTATATTAATATCTTATTGAATGTTTTAGCACAAAACCTGAAGACCTTAATTCCTGTATACAAGACTGTCATGTTGCTCTGAAGTTGTTTCTTAATAATAGATTCACAGAAGCAAAGAATAGAATGGAACCTTGGTATAAAATTTGTGTACTTTGATTTGTTGAAAGTTTTTTACCTGAGTAAAATTCAAATTGATATAAGTGACTAAATCTGTATCTATAGTATTATGATTTTATGTACTTACATTTACTATATAATATAGTAACTATAAAAAAATCAAATGTTTAATGGAAATGGCCTTGGCGACATGATTTGTTTGATGTGTTAGATATGCTATAATCAGTTAAGAACAATGATACATGGCTGGATCAAAAAAGTATGGTCATCTCTCAGCGGCCAAAGGTGTCTGGTAAATGTGTACCAGAATCATGATTGTGAAAGTAATTTCCACTAAATTACTGGGGAACCATTTGACCCATACCTTCCAAATTTCATAAAATGATGTGTCACCACCCTCATTGAGTAAAAGACATTTATTGTTTTGGGCACTGATGCATGGAGGTCAAGGTCACAATGACGTTGAATCTGAAAATGCTTTAACATTCACTTTTAATATTTAGTGTGGAGGTTGGTCATGACAATTGTTTTTGAGGCCTATCTGTCAATGGTCAAGGTCACTGTTATGTTGACCACTTACAATGTAGTTGTTCAAATTGTACACATAGGGTAAAAATTGGTCACTCCCTAGGGGTTATTAATGCTACACAGACTTACATTGGGAAAAACTTTTTAAAAAGATACAGCTATACTTTGCTATTGCATTTTAAGCCAATAAGAGCCATCAGCAGTCCCTTTGTATATTATGCTATTGGTATTTGTCATAAGTTAAGTTGTTCTGAAAACTTTCAAAGACGTTTTGGCCCAATGGTTTCAAAAGATTTTAGTTTTCATAATAAAGAAAATAATAGTAATGATGACATGTATCATGTTATTTATATGTAATTAGTAATTATTATGTAATTTATATGTTATTTTCAGCATTGACTGGAGTATGTACCATGCCTTGGGATATGGGACCATTATGTATATACAGGCTGTGATGACATTTGATATGGTAATTAATGTATAACTTTATTTATAATTACACCCGCACAAAACATGGTTACATATATATAGGAATCAGATTGTTCAATATCTTTGAAATCAGAACTGGAATTAATTTGTAACTCAAAATGCGTATGTTTGTAAAACTACCATGTTTCCAATTTTGACAAATTTTGCCTCGATTTTTATAAAAAGACTATTTTTCCGTAATTAGTGTCTTGGGTATTACTAAAAGATTAATAGAAGTATCAATTTTGAATTTGATAGGTGGATAAATCTCATTGAGAAGGAGTGCAGGGTCCCGAGCTATAACTTTCTTTACCAAGTTTTGATGTTATTTCCCTTTGTCTTCATACCTTGTTATTGCTAGTGGTTCAAAAATAATGGATGGTATCAATGTTAAATTTCAAAAATGCATAGATTTCATTATGAAAAAGTGCATTTCCTAAGAGCTAGTCTATAACTCTTTTTTGCATATCTTGGGAGTTTTTGCCCATTTTAATATTTGTCTAGAGTTTAACCTTTTAAGTCAATATGATGGATCAACATGAAACTTCATAATATCACACTGAGAGAGCAGCTTGTGGGGTTTCTTTTTGTGCCAGGATAATCACAGACCTAGTTTTAAAAAAACCTGTCACACCAGGGCAGTATTCTCACGACATCCAAGAAAAACATTAGAATTCCAAGTTGAGTGCTGTACAATTTATATTTAAACTGATTAAAATTTATGTTTCACAAATCTGCAGACAAAACGCCCCATCTTTCAATGTAAATATTCTACAATTTTTGTTAATATGCTACAAAATATGAAAACATAGAAAGAGTTAGACAACTATTTATATTTGTTTTACAGAATGATATAGAGGCAGCAATTCAAGCCATAAAGAAATCTCTGGTTGTCTGTAACAAACAAAGACGAAAGATCTCAATATTTGGCTCATTCAGCCGCGAGGCCAGCAAGAGCAACTACACAGAATTATCTGATGGTAAGATTTTGCTGTATGGTTTATGTAATACAAACATGTTTTACATTGTTCTTTATTCTGTATATATAAGTTTGTAACAAAATTGAATTGGGACTCCGCAAAAGATATCAAAATTGCAGGAAGTTACATGTGGTTGTTTTCAATGCAAATAATGGACTAGAAAATTTGTCTTGTCTGGTCTCATTTAAAGAATCTCACTCTGTAGCAGTACAACACATGGCATTATTGATAGACTGTTATTCATGTGTGATTATTGGCCGTAGAATAGAGAAGGAGTTTATTAATTAAATAGGTCTTTGTTAAACAATAGCCAAATATTATTAATGATAACAGGAGAGGCAATTAAACATATTCTTACACAGAAAAAGTACTGCGAGGCAAAAAAATCTGCTAATAGAGACAACTGATAAAAAAAAGCAGACATTGTTTCTAATATTTATTTACAGTTGAGACGGTCATTAATGACTACAGTACGCTCACCGCGGGTTTTGCTTTTTCCGCGATACCACCGCGGACGATTTTTTTTTATCGCGGACAAACGCGGGGGTTCGTCCGCGATGAGAAGCCTAATTTCCCCGCGATCCCCGGTGTTCAGTTGTTTCCACCGCGGACAAAATTCTGACGACCGTTCTTCATTTATCGATAAAATCAGTCACCCGTTTCCCGCGGGGGAACGCCATGGTCAGTTGGTCAGTATAAATTAACCTCCAAAAATAATAGAAGTTTCATTATTTTTAACGTCATCTTTTTACACAATGACTTGAAAAATTGACCACAATTGTCTCCTTAAATGTTATTATACGTTAAATTATTTGAACGGAATTTGAAATAAAAATAAATACAGCTGTACCTGTTTTTGTTGTTGTTTTTGATATTTTTGTTATAAACGTCCACAAAACTATTCGTCCACATACCAATATTTTTACAACTGAAATCGTCATTTATAACTGTCATCTTTACTTGTTCATTCCTTGTGGTTCTATAAGTATTATTGCTGTTAAACTATATGGGAGCCATAAATATGATACTTAGTAAAAAAAGGACATTTGTGCTGATTTCTCAATGATGACTGACGCTACAGTACATGTCCTGTAAGAGGTCCATGAGTGTGAATACAAGTTTAACAAAATTCTGCAAAAAATATCTATAAAAAAATAAAAAAGAACAAGCAAACAAACTACTAAAACAAAAATGAAAATAAACTTCAACAGTTGATACAAACTTCAAAACATATACATTACGTTCACACCTGTAATTAGATAAATCAAGAATATCATTTAATGTATATTTCGGTGAAATATACGCTTTCTTTTAATGTTTCAAATAAAATATAAGACTTTATGATCAACATGTAAATAAACAGAAACAGTAAAACGCATCTAACAATTGAAAGAGACGTCCTGGAATATTGCCTGAATAAAATTGTTGAGGGTCACGTTTTCAAAGTTTTTAAATAAGAAACAAAAGCTGGCATATAAATTGTTGTAGTATCTTTTTCATAAATGTCATATGCCGAATTTTTCATTATTTGACTTCAAGTTTCTCACTACCATGAAGTTGCGACGACAATGATTTATCTTGATGTCGGAGACATATTATACATTACCCAACATGAACAAGAAAAACACTGCATTTGTACATGTACTTTTATTACAACAAAAAAGAAAGAAAACAAACACATTTTACATATAGTTACATGTATATGTACAGTACATGTTACAGTACATGTACGTACATACATATATACTGATGTTTAAATACAGTTATTAATTTTTAAAATTTAAGGTTTCCACCGCGTTGACCGGTGTTTGACCGCCGCGTTCCTCCGCAATTTACCACTGTGTTCCGCGGGGGAAACGGTTTCAGCCGCCGATTAATGTCCGCGGTGGTGAAAATTTTCTGTCCGCGGGGTCACGCGGACAATATCTGAGCAAATTTTCGTCCGCGGTAAACCTCATCCGCGGGGTCACGCGGGTTTTGAAAAAGCCGCGCTGAGCGTACTGTACCTAAGGGACTTTACTGACTTCTTTTATAGTTTATACTAATTTATTTTAGTTTGATTGTGTGTTGGAAGCTATAAGCTTATTGAAACACTCTCAAATCTGTTCCTGGAACCAACCAGTGTTATACTATGAGTGTAAAGTTTCTTGCTCACGGATATAATGGCTTGCCCACGACAGGGTTTGAACCCATGTCACTAAGACATGGCCAGCAATCCTTACATTGCTAGTATGACACGTCTCAGCCACACCGCTGCTTGGCTTCTTTTGTCTGGACCTACAGAATTGTCATGCCTATTTGTGTATTGTTTCAGAAAAAATTTATGCAGAACTGTCATGCCTATTTGTGTATTGTTTCAGACGAAATTCTTGCAGAACTGTCATGCCTATTTGTGTATTATTTCAGAAGCAATTTATGCAGAACTGTCATGCCTAATTTATGCAGAACTGTCATGCCTATTTGTGTATTGTTTCAGAGGAAATTTATGCAGAACTGTCATGCCTATTTGTCTATTGTTTCAGAAGAAATTTATGCAGAACTGTCATGCCTATTTGTGTATTGTTTCAGAAGAAATTTATGCAGAACTGTCATGCCTGTTTGTGTATTATTTCAGAGGAAATTCATGCAGAACTGTGTTATGCTGAATGCTTGTTGATCAGAGCTCTACTTACATTTGTACAAGATGAAAACCTCATCAGTTTTGTCAAAGGTGGTCTAAAAATACGTGAATGTTACAAAGTTTACAAGTAAGTGTTAAGACTGCTAATAACAATGTTTACCCAGACATTAAGTACAAATAGTTCTAGCATACAGGGTTCACAAATCTCCTTTTTGTGCGCCTTGAAAAAGGCAAATATAGGGGTTACTTTTGTTGACATCAGTGGCGTCCCCTTAGGCCAGTCCAGAGCATTACTCAGTCACTTTAAGTCGTATTGACTCTAAACTTGGTATGCTTACCTTTTTTCAATGTCTTAAAGACAGAGTGAAGTGTGCAAGAATCATTACTCTGTACTTTATGATTTTTTAGTTACCTTTTGTTAATTTTCATACATTTTTTTGTCCATGCCAATTCTCCTACACCTTTAAAAACTATTGACTTGAAACTCAATAGAATGATGGATCTCATTGAGATGAAGTGCAGTGCACAAGGACTTGTTCTTTGCACTACATGATTTTTGAGTTATTGCCCTTTGTTAATTTTCATATTTAATAGGCTTGTCCAGTGAGTTTTTGCCCTTTGTTAATTTTCATACTTTATTTTTGTCCTGGCCATTTCTTCTAAACTATAAAAGCTATGGACTTGAAACCACATAGGATGCTAGTTCTCATTGAGAAAAAGTGCAGTGCACAAGAATTTGTACTATGCATTTCATGACTTTTGAGTTATTGCCCTTGGTCACTATAAGTTTAATTGACTCCAAATTTGGTATGCAAGCTTTTCTTATTGACCTGAAGTGCAGTGCACATTTCATCTGTCAGTGAAAAACTTTTCCATGGTATTTTTATTTTAGGTTATATAACAGCTTTATTAATCCTGACATAACTTGTTACAATCAGTTCAAATGCCTCTTAAGTCAAAGGTACATGTACATTGCAAGAGCAGTCTTTATAAATAATCTATATTTAACAAGAAAATGCCTAACTGACAGCTATTATACTGTTGACAAGGCAACACATCTGACTTGTGGAGTTCAGTTATTATATTAGGTTATACTGTATAAACATAACAACCATTTATAAAGGCCATATAACCTGCCAAAAAACTTTATAACAAATAATATTAACAGTTCATCCTCCATTGATTGTGCAAATAGAGGAAAATTATTGTAGGATTGAATTACAAGTAATTTCAATTTGAACATTATCATTTCAGAGATTGTGCCAAACTTTTAGCAAACAGAAAGTTCGAGTCAGAGAATCAAAAGAAGCATTTTGAAAGTGGAGTTAAAATGGGGGTCGGCTCATTTAATCTTGTAAGAAAAAATTATTCTCTATGATTGAAAAGATAAAAATTCTGTTTTATTTCAAACCTGACTTGCAACAATCCTAACATTTTTATTGTGTTGGAAAAAATAAAGAAAAATTTAAAGAAAAGGTATTATAAATACTATGCATATTATATAAAAGAAGAAAAAGACATCCAACATTTTTTCCAATCAAAAATTGTATTATTTTAACATTTATATTTCTTATACGTTGATATCATAGAATTTGGCTATCTTATTAAGATGATACATGTACAAAGAAATCACTGCTGTCCTACTCATCCCTGGTGTCAGCATCATTGTTAGCATCATTGCACTTAAGTTTAGTACAGTTTTTAAAAACTGTACTGTTACCCTGCCAAGTAGAACTTTTAAGGACTTTTTTTTTTTTTTTTTTTTTTTTCTTTCAACAATTGAATCGTATAAAAGCAGTTTGTCTTACTGACAACTCTTGCTTTGATTTTTTTAAATTTTCCCTCTCTATGTGAAAGAGAGGGATATGTTGGTGGTATAAATCACCTTTAGTGAAACATTTATTAATACTGTGT
The DNA here is from genome assembly GCF_026571515.1 of Ruditapes philippinarum. Lineage (NCBI taxonomy): Eukaryota > Metazoa > Mollusca > Bivalvia > Venerida > Veneridae > Ruditapes > Ruditapes philippinarum. The sequence goes on along the minus strand of NW_026854231.1, from coordinate 223,152 downwards.
AATTTCACCAAAATATCTGTTGATGCTTTGAGGATTTTTAAAAAAATAATTATTGACTTTGTTACTAATCAGAGTATAAGTAAGCAAAAAGACGAAATGTTGTAACTTTTTCAGATGATATCATTGTTACCAGGGAAGATACTAAAGTTGTTAGAATTTGTTGGATTCTCAGGAAATAAGGTAAATATTTAACTTTCTGAACATTAATTTGACTTGTCCTTTTTCACCACATGCATTTACATAGATTTATATAGTAAATAAGTCTTAAAGATATGAGCATATGGCATCACCTTGTGATCATCTTATATAAATCTGGTCCTCTGTTCAAAAATGGCACCTCGCATGGAGTCACTCAGATCATAAAGACTTATATTGGAAAACACATTTTAAACTTCCCAGTTATGCTTAAAGCTTAGATATTTGGCTTGTAGCATTGCCTTTTGAAACCTCTACAAAGTTATATAATTTATGTTATACATGTATAATTTATATACCTCAGGTAAATTATGGCCCCATCATAGGAGTCACCTCATGTATATAGACATACAAAGTAAACTTAAATGTTTCTCCTCATTTACAAAGTTACATAAATCATACCCCACTCTGGCAGTCACTTTAAAATGACTTGTGTAGTGAAAATATCTTTAAAAACTCCTTGAAACTGCAATGAAGTTTTCATGCTATGGCCTTGAAACAGATATATGTAGAATTGTGTGTGGAATAATCTTTGTCATTGGATGCTTTTAAACTTAAGCCAATGATCTGATTGTGTGTTTTTAAGCTATGACCCTCAAATTTGGATGCCAGTAGTATGAAATTGAACTTTGACCCTGCATTATCTTACCTATGCCCAGTTATCTGCTCTTGTGAACTTCAGTCTTCAGCTTTTGGAAAACAAGCACACTTTGGTTGAAATCTCAACACATTTCTAGTTACATGTTTTTTTTTTGCTACCGATTATTCCCCTTTGCACCTATCCAATTCAATTTATTTATTTTGATTTTCAAATAATCTATTATTCCCCTTGGGACAGTAATGTCCCCCCACCCTAGTTGTTACTGTTTCCATAGACTTGCATTGTAAACATATTCAAAACATCATCTACTCATAAACTTCATTGACCCTGAGATGACCTTAATTATGCCCTGTGACCTTGACATTGTGCAAATCATCACCTAGCATTAATATTCTCAGGTATTTGATTGATGATTAATATTGTTTTTATTTCAGCAACTAGGTTTACAAGAGTTGGAACATGGCAGTGAACAATTCTTCAGTCTTCGAGGACCACTCTGTTCAATAATACTTATAGCATATCATACTGTAGTAAGTTATGTTTTAGGTAAGTTTGATTATACCAGCATATGTTTGTTTAATCTGTATTTTTTTAGATGATCAGTTCTATGGCTAAGTGAAATACTGGTCTTAGGTACTTTCTGTAATGTGGCTGTTATGAAATATTTGTATGTAAATATGCCAGTGTGACAGCAAATGAAGTGGGTCATACATGTAAGTGTCAGCTCAACACATTTCTAGTTACATCGATTTTTTTGCTACAGATTATTCCCCTTTTCACCTATCCAATTCAATTTATTATACCCCGCACAACAAAGTTGTAAGGGGGGTATACTGGAATCAGCTTGTCCAACCGTCGGGCTTCCGTCCGTTTTTTCTTGTCCGCCCAATAAGTTAAGATTCCTTTGACCCACAGTCTTCATATTTGGCATGGAGGTTAGTCATGATGAGTAGATGACCCCTATTGATTTTGAGGTCACCAGGTAAAAGGTCAAGGTCACAGGGGCCTTGACTTCAAAAAGCTTGTCCGCCCAATAACTTAAGATTCCTTGGACCCACAGTCTTCATATTTTGCATGGAGGTTAGTCATGATTAGTAGATGACCCCTATTGATTTTGAGGTCACCGGGTCAAAGGTCAAGGTCACAGGGACTTTGACTTTAAAAAGTTTGTCCGCCCAATAAATTAAGAAACCTTTGATCCACAGTCTTCATATTTGGCATGGAGGTTAGTCATGATTAGTAGATAACCCCTATTGATTCTAAGTTGACTGGGTCAAAGGTCAAGGTCACAGGGGCCTTGACTATAAAAAGCTTGTCTGCCCAATAACTTAAGATTCTTTTGACCCACAGTCTTCATATTTGGCATGGAGGTTAGTCATGATTAGTAGATGACCCCTTTTGATTTTGAGGTCACTGGGTCAAAGGTCAAGGTCACAGGGGCCTTGATTTCAAATAGTTTGTCGGCCCAATAACTTAAGAAACCTTTGACCCACAGTCTTTATATTTGGCATGGAGGTTAGTCATGATAAGTAGATAACCCTTTTTTTTTTTTTTATTACACTGGGTCAAAGGTCAAGGTCACAGGGGCCTTGACTAAAAAAGTTTGTCCGCTCAATAACTTAAGATTCCTTTGACCCACAGTCTTCATATTTGGCATGGAGGTTCAAAGATCAAGGTCACATGGACTTTGACTTCAAAAAGATTGTCCACCCATTAACTTAATATTCCTTTGACCCACAGTCTTCATTTTTGGCATGGAGGTTGATCATGACTATAAAATGACCCCTATTGATTTTGAGGGTCACTGGGTCAAAGGTCGACTAAAAAAAGCTTTTCCCCTCAATTGCTTAAGAATGCCTGTCCGCAGTTTATTGATTTTGACATTTTCACATTTGAAGCATGTAGAATACATAGCACTGGCTTAGTAACCTCAGATTTGGCAGGGACATTGTCCTTGAGCTCTAAATGGCCACTGTTGATTCTGACAAAGTGGTATGCGGGGGTATTCACGCCATGACAGTGGCAGTTCTAGTTTATTTTTATTTTCAAATAATCTATTTATTATTCCCCTTGGGACAGTAATGTCCCCCCACCCTAGTTGTTACTGTGCATTGTAAACATATTCAAAAAATCATCTACTCATAAACTACATTGCCCAGAGCATAGATATTTGGCATGTAGCATCACAATGTGGTCCTTTACCAAGTTACATAGATCTTGACTCTAGGGTCCGAATTTGCCCCTCCCCGGGGATGTTTCATTTTTATTTAGACTTATATAGGAAACACATCTAAGTCTACAAGTGTGAAACTGCATTGCATATAAATAAGGAATTTAATACATGTATGTAGCATTGCCCAGTTGACTTGGACAATATACATACATGTAATCATGCCTATCAAAATAGTGTTTACTATGATGGTATTTATTGGATAGGATGAAAAAAGTGCATGTTTTTATCACAACATTGTACTATTGTCTGAGTGACCGATGGTCAGTAATCACCAGAACACCAAACTGGTATCAAAGCAAGTCTACACTGAGTTAAACGCATGTGACTAAAAAGCATATCATATTACACTACAAACATATTTATAACATAATCTCAGCACTGCTACCTCATGGATCCAAAATGGTAGAATATATAACAAAGAATTACATAGCAGTATAACACAATGTCATGGTATTAATTATGATATTTACCAAATGGTTTGTCATTGAACTCCAGTGATTAGTGTTATTTGTGAAGGTATATTTGATCAATAAAATTAAATTATTTTTTTTCATCAGGTTTAGCAGATGGAGATATTCAAATGGCAGATAAATTATTAAAACCATGTTTGGAACATTATCCAAAGGTATTCTGTAGTAGACATTATTTTTTGAATTTATTATTATATTCAAAAGAATCAATATTTGATATGACCATGTACATTTTGGCTGATACTATGTAAAAGAAATCCAGCTATTAGATTAAAATGGGATCAGTATAGGTAAAGACTGCATTGCTGTTATGTGACTAAAAGTCATCTATATTCTCTGCACATGAAGTCAGTCCATCATGGAACTATTGTCCATATCAAAGATCATGTTTTCATTATCAAAGACAAAGTGTAATTGCTCTTCTTCATGCATGGTTTTTAGCTCACCTGAGCACAAAGTGCTCTGAGATGAGCTTTTGAGATAGCAAGTAGTCTGTCATCTGTTGTTTGTTGTTTTTTATTACCCACAATTTCTTTAAACACCATCTTAAATACCAGGTGGATATAATTATGATCCTTAGGTTGCCCTCTACATTTTTTACGTATCTTACATCAATTGTTCCAGTCTGATGCATAAGTAGGTCTCAAGATCTAAAAATAGATTTTAAAAGGTAATCTTCAAAAATCTTCTGCCCAGAGCTTAAACCTATTTACATGTTGTGGAGCATGGAACCAAGCTTTCATGACACCTTTACATATAACCATATGATACACCCAATCAATGGACCTAAATACTTACTTCTGCAGATATTTTCTGAGAATATATCTCAGATGAGCAATCTAGGTCCATCATAGTCCTATTGTTAAATTTTTTTTTTCTTATTTCAGGGTGCATTGTTTCTCTTTTTTGCTGGAAGAGTTGAAGAAATAAAGGGTCACATTAATCAAGTAAGTGTAAAAATAGACACAATTTTCTAAGTCTTGTTCATTTTGTAATTTACTTATCACATATAAAGAGTTATGCAAACTGTGTCCATTACTTGAATAAAATGGAGTATTAATTATGAGAATAAATACTGTAGGTTATCTGTTTTCTGACAAATAAGTATTTTTTAACCTAGTACCAGTATCTTTGACAGTTAATGAATTTGATAACCAGCACAAAATGTGACATCATCTTATCAACATTATCAGATTTTATTTCCTCTGCAATTAATGAAGGAGTACTTGGGATAAACATAAGTTCAGGTTATATGATTTTTTGAACATGTTCAGTATGTTTTCAAAGCACATTTTCTTATTACACTGGATTTGCATTTATAAAACTGAAAATTGTTAAGTGTAAAGTTAATACTTGATTTCTATGTTACAGGCAATAGATAAGTTTGAGGAGTCTATAGAATCTCAGCAGGAATGGAGACAGTTTCATCATCTATGTTACTGGGAGCTTATGTGGTGTCATTGGTAAGTTAAACAACATCTGTGTTACTGAAAGCTTATGTGGTTTCATTGATAAGTACAAACTCCTCACACTGATTACCTCCCTTGGCAGAATTGTAATCACTGCCTTCACAGACGTCACATGATGATGAAAGTCACATGACGTAATCGAAATTCAAATGTAAATATCGACCGTTACATAGAAAATCTAACGTCATTTTTCTCTTTCTGTTTTATTTTTAACTTTTTGTACCTACGTCCGTTATATTTTCTCAAAAAATTATCAAAAATATACAAAATAATGAAAAATAAATTTCTTTAATAATATCCTTTTCAAAAGCGGCCATTATTTTGGAATGGAACGGTGCATTATTAAAAAAAATTCTCATAATATTGATAATATTTAAGTTTTCGAAATTACTTTTTATTTTAGTTTACATCTAATACATTATAGTCTTGAAACATTAGCAAAACCGTGTTTACTTTTTAAAATAAATATAGAAATTGAAAAAATTCATATCGTCAAAAATCTTGATGAAATTGTTGTGATGGCAGAGATCTAATCCTGCTGTAAGGGGTGATCACTGCGTAGGAGATTGTGATAAGTAAAGCAACATCAGTGTTACTAGGAGCTTATGTGGTTTCATTGGCAGTAATTATTTAGAATGTTACAGGAACATCTTTAAAGATAATATGGTGTCTATGGTAAGTTGACAAGCGTCTGAGATGCCGCAAATATTTGGTGCCACAAATACAGAAAAAAAACATTAACATATTGCAAGTGTATGTTACAAAATAAGTCCTTAATTTAATAGGAGACACTGATATAATGATATAGTGTCATTGATAAATTTTCAAGTTGCTGTATAACTGATGCAGTTTCAAATCAATATAGAGAAACAGGCAGCACCTAAGTTTAATCATTGTCACTAAATTAACAACATTTTTTTATGTCCATGTGAATGCATATAGTAACAGCTTTGTCTGTACATCTGTCTGTAGCAACCCCCGACTAGAAATCAACAAAAACTTCACAGAAACCTACAATGTAACATTCTCTAATATGCCAGAATTAATACAACTCTTATTCCTTCTTTAAACTATTATTTATTCAATTTTTATTATAATAATTCTTTTACTTTTCTCAATTTAAAATGAACTAAACAAAACAAAACAAGATAACTCTTGTTATACCCCGATTATAAAAAATCGTGAATTTAGTTAAAAAAAACATGTCAAAATAAACGTGCCAGTGCCAGTTTCAACAATTCAGTGCCAAACCACAGATCAAAATACAATAAACATAGAAAAAAATATATCCGCATTCTTCTCAACATTCAGTACCAAGAGAAGTTGTGTATTTGTTTTAAATAATTGGGTAGCCTTGTAACTTAAGTTAAGTGACTCAAATTTTATATTTTTCAGTTTTAAGGGGGACTGGTTGATGGGTATGAAGTATGCGGAGATACTGTGTAAAGAAAGTAGGTGGAGTAAAGCAACATATACATACCAGAAGGCGGCATTCCTCATGATGTGTGATGATCAGACTGAAGAATCCAAAGAGCATCTGCAATATCTCATGGGGTAAATTTGTTTGAATTTCTTTTTTTACTCGAATGTTTTGAAGAAAAAGTCATGTTATTTTGATCACTTTTTAGCTCGACTATTCGATAAGAATAAGTAGAGCTATTGCAGTCACCCGAGCGTCGGCGTCCGCGTCGGCGTCGGCGTAACCACTTATGTTAAAGTTTTTGTAATAGTTGAAATATTTTCTAAGTCCATAGACATATGGCTTTGAAACTTTGCACACTTGTTCACCATCATGACCCCAACCTGTAGACAGGAGGAGGTAACTCTATCAAGCATTTTGACAGAATTATGCCCCTTTTTCAACTTAGAATTTACGTTAAAGTTTTTGTAATAGTTCAAATATTTTCAAAGTCCATTGACATATGGCTTTGAAACTTTGCACACTTGTTCACCATCATGACCCCAACCTGTAGACAAGAGGAGGTAACTCTATCAAGCATTTTGACAGAATTATGCCCCTTTTTGAATTAGAATTTACGTTAAAGTTTTTGTAATAGTTCAAATATTTTCAAATTCCATTGACATATGGCTTTGAAACTTTGCACACTTGTCCAACATCATGACCCCAGCCTGTAAACAGGAGGAAGTAACTCTATCAAGCATTTTGACAGAATTATGCCCCTTTTTTGACTTACAATTTACGTTAAAGTTTTTGTAATAGTTCAAATATTTTCAAAGTCCATTGACATATGGCTTTGAATCCATGGGTGAAAGTTTTCCGGATTATGCCGGATTTCCGGATTTTCCGTCTTTTTCTGGGTCATTTCTGTGAAACGTGTAAATTCGTTGAGAAAATGGGTGGGGTAGGGTGCATGCCTTCTGAGATTTTTTTTTTTTGAGAAAGTAGGTCACGAATGACAAAAAATTCTGTTCATACAAATAAATTTAGACTGCAGATTCTCCTTTTTTTTTGCAAACTCCGCTATGAACTCAGTGCAAGGAAAAACACAGAGGTGTACCGATTTTCTGGTACCTGTAGACTGGTCCCCTGCGCACTTCTAAAATCTTGGATGGAAACCATAATAAGACAGGGAACCAGATGTAAGGGTACCTGCAATATGACGTTTACGATACTATTTATAGATCAGGATTTCCCTTCTTTGTTTACTTTTAAACTGCTCTTTGGAAGCTGAGGAACGATTAAAATGAAGTTCTTAGAAAAAAAATCAGATACTAAATTGTTAGAAAAAGGTTTGAAAAACAAATGGAGATGGGAATGGCAAGAAGAAAGAGATGTACAGGGTCTGAAATTTGGAGAATGGTTGAGAAAAATAGAAGTTCCTGGAATGGCGTTTTGTGATGTCTGTGGAAAAACTATTAATTATAAGTCTAGCGGGAAAAAGGCTTTTCGTGTTCATGCTGATGATGCAAAACACAAGGCAAACCATAGGACTGTTAAATCAAATCAGGTTAGTGAGTTTTATTTAGCTATCTAACTGGAGAAAAGTGCTACTATGAACACGGACAGTTGTCAATATGAGTCATAATAGCAATTCAAACTTTTCTCAGTTCTGTCTTAACTCCAACTCTTTGAAAAATCCATTAATCCTATATGTCGATTTAATTGAAAGAAAACTTTGTACTAAGGGAAAAAATATGCCCAATTTTATAAGGGTAAATTCTTTAATGGGTATTCATTTAAAACCTTATTTTTAATTTTATTTTACTGGTTAATTCAGAATCCATTACATTTAGATTGATTCATCATTTCCTGTTGTAGCTTAGTACATTTTTAGAACCTGTAGAGCTATATAAAAACAATGTATTTACAGGTTCTGCCGGGGTCTTCTAAAGCCAAACCAGAGACCGAGTCGATGCAAAACAGAGTTGCTAAGCAGAGAGCGATCACTGCAGCATTCATAAGTGAACACTGTCTCCCTTTTACTATAGCTGAAGATTTAATAAATTTTGCCAAAAGATTGAGCCAGGATAAGCCAGCCCTTGATAAAACAACTTTATCAAAGTCCAGTGCTACCTATATAACAACACATGGAGTGGCTAAAAGCTTTAAGGATGAGCTGAAGCAGAAACTGAGAGGCCAAATGTTATCTCTTAACATTGATGAGGCAACAAACAACAATAACGACAAAATCTTGAATGTCATAGTCCAGTATTATGATGATGAAGAAAAACAAGTTGCGCTAAGACATCTTGGGTCACGTAAACAAAATTTGGCTACAGCAGTCAACATCATGGAATCGCTTGAAAGTGTCCTTGAGGAATATGAGATCAAATGGAGCCAGATAGTCAGTTTACTGATGGATAACTGCAGCACAATGAGGGGGATCAGAGGTGGTGTGGAAGCACTTGCACGCGAGAAAAATCCCCATCTGCTTGATGTCAGTGGAGACACAGTTCACATGATGAATAATGTGGCAAAGACATTACTTAGCAATGTTGATGAAGGCATTCAAGCATTCTGCTCTGACTTGTATTATGATATAGAAGAGTCACCAAAAGTAAGGCAGTTGTTCCATGAACTTCAGTCACTTATGAACGCCACAACGCCAAAGCATTTAGTTCGTCCAATATCCAGTAGATTCCTTCAGATGCTTGATGTTGCCACACGAGTGATTGATCTACAGGACTACCTGATAGTATATTACTACAGCTTTTTGACAGAAGAAGAGAAAACACAATATAGGTTTGTAATATTATCATAACTATAAAGAAATTGACAATCCAAAGCTTTAATGTCCTTTCAGAACTTATCATTAATATCAATACTTAAAACTAAAAGTATGTTTAAATGTCTGTTTAGAAATTAATCTTTAGCAGAAGTAAAAATCATTATCTTTTAGGTAAATTTTGTGTAACAGTATTGTTATTATATTGCAGTTGAAAAAAAAACTTCAGGTGAGAGAAAGTAAATGTTGTGGTATATTATATGTGGGTGCTGGACATTTAGTTGTTTATCATAGTACATGTCTCAATTAGTTATTTCTGCTTTCTCATTTCTCTGTATAGTCTTCCTTATCTTTCAAGGACCTTCTCATCTGGCAATTTATAACTGCTTATTTTCCTCCTGTATCTTAATTTCAGTCTTTGAAACATTATGGCGGTATTGGCTACTATAGAAATAACATAGCTGCTTAATAATATAACATATATTTTAATTACATTTATTATACATTAAAATTGATCCACTAAACTGTTTATATTTTTGTTAAGCATATGTATGTTATAACTGTATTAACTAGTCATCAGTTTAATGATACCTTAATTTGAACGAGAACCAACACTTAAAAATATTTCAAAAATAAATCTTTAACAGATAATATATTGAAAGTTTTCATTTCTTTATCAAGCTTTAGTGCCATTTAAACTTAATCATCTGCTTTTCAGGTCTAGTATCAGTAAAATATTTAAAGAACGAAAAGTTTCTGAGGCAGCTCAAGCAGCAATTACTCTTCTCCAATTAGCACAAGAAAAACAACAAAAGTCAGCAACAAGCAGTGACAGAAAAGATCGAATCCTTAACCTCCTGTTTCAGCAAAAAAGGGAAACACTTATCAAGCTCAATCTTATAAGGGGATTATTGATGGAATTCCATGGGTATGTCAAGGAATTCCAATCTGAGAAACCACTAATTCACACCCTACACAGCCGTATGTATGATGTAACAACAGAATTGTTCAGCTTTTTCATAAAGCCAGAATATATTCCCAATTCTAGTGTAAGGAAACTTTTAAAGGTTGATGTGACTGATAGAGGTATCCAAAAATCTGACAAAGACTTGAATGTAGGCAAGTATGCCTATGCAGACCTGAATAAGGCTAGGATGGATAAAGCATGCAGTCATTGGGTAACCAGTTTGTATAGTCGCTTACGAACAGGGTATATCATGGCTGCCAAAAAACTTCTCCAGCTACCACTTGACAACAAAACTATACGCCTCATGTCAGTGTTAGACCCCCATATGGTAGGACATAACCAGACAGCTGTGTCGTTTAAGGAAATTTCAAGTAAATTACCCAATGTCCTTACACATGAAGAAAATGGTCAACTGTGAGTGGAAGTAGACAAGTATAATATAAACAGACAAGTGAAGGATCTGTCACAAGACTACAAGGAAGATGACAGAATAGACACCATGTATTGGTCAAAAGTCTTCTCCCTTACCAATTATGATGAAGTGCGCTACCCAATGATGCAAAAGCTTGTGAAGACTGTATTATGTATTTTCAGTGGGCCTTTGATTGAATCTACTTTCAATATTATGGATGATATTGTGGAGAAAGACAGGACAAAGTTAACTGTTGTAAACTATGAAGCAGTAGCAATAGTCAAAACTGCATTAAGGAAAAAGAATGTAAAAAGCACAGACCTGATTGTTAACAACAGCATGAAATCTGCATGCATTAATGCCTATGACACTTATAGGAAATACTTGCAAAGCAAAAGGGTGGAAGATTTGAAAAAACATGAAGAGAAGTTAAGCACCTCTGTTCAATTACTTAAGATTGAAAAAGCTAAAAAACTGGCAAACTTGGTAAGATTGAAAAACCGGATTGTGTCAAGAAACAGTAAGAAAAGGAAAAGTGAGGCTAATGAAAGTGCTAGGAAATGGAAAAGAATAAAAACAGCTTAAATTGTCAATATTAGTGGCATTGTAAATTTGTAAATACAACATGGTCAAGCTTTTGTATGAAGTATATGTATGTATGAATAGCTTTTAAAGATGTGATTTTGTTTATTTTTTATTAAAACTGTTATTGAAATTGATTAGGTTCTTGTCTTATTTGTAAATTTATAAAAATAATTTAGATATAATATTATGTAGGAAGCAAATTAAATTCATTCATTAGTAATCTCAGAATATTCAATTGAATTCCTATTAACTTCTTGAATATAAAAAGTACAAATGAAAAAAATATTTTGCAAATGACTCCATTTCTTTTGTTAATTTTCATTATAATAAGTGTTTAACTGTTATGTTTTTGCAATGATTTTTACAAAGTGTAAATGAGGTTGTGAATATATTTGAGATGCTTCCTAAGGTCCTCTGTTTTGCCATTTTCTCTCAGCTTCCGGGGGGCTTCGCCCCCCTGGACCCCTCACCAGGGCTTTGCCCTGGACCCACTGGGGGCCCTAGCGGCCCCCTAGACCCCCAGCTTATTTTTCAGGATTTTCTAAATTTCCAACTTTCACCCATGTTTGAAACTTTGCACACTTGTTCACCATCATGACCCGAACCTGTAAACAGGAGGAGGTAACTGTATCAAGCATTTTTTTACTATCAAGCACTAAGAATAGTCGAGCGTTGCTGTCCTACCGACAGCTCTTGTTTGTTGCTGTTGTCATTGTGCTAAAACTTCAATCCAGCCCGTTATTTAAACATTTTTTTAAAGTTATCAACATCAAACTTGGAATGCTTGTTTATCATGACAAAGTGCAGTTGTTAGACAAGTGGTATAATTCTGAAAGCAATATTTTTTGCAGTTATGCCCCTTGTTTTAATTTAGAATTTTTATCAGACAAGCATTATCACCACATGTGGTGTGCTCTTTTTTAAATGAGATATATGTTTATTAGACAGATGAATGTCAGTAGGTTAAGCATTAACAATTTCTTCTGTGCACGACTCCCCTTCATTGCTCGAGGGATTTCAATCAAATTTTTTTAGAAGTATTGTAAAGAAGAACCTTGATGCATATTGATAGAGTTTGTGATTTGGTCATTATTGTCATAGTTATGGCCCTTTTGTTTAAGCTCACCTGAACACACAGTTCTAGTGTTCTTGTGCCATCATGTCCTTCTTATTTCACTCTGTAGACAGTTAAAAAATGTATGTAGGACAAACTCATTCCAAATGTTCAGCAGATTCAGTAATGTAAAACACTAGTAGATTAAATGACCATTTTCTTGATTTAAAACATTTATTTTTTTGTTGTTGTTTTTTTTTCAAAGAGAAGTTCCCAGGTTGAAGCAGAGAATTGCAGGTAAATCAATACCAATAGAGAAATTTGCTGTGTTCAAGGCTAAGAGATTTTCTGAGCAAAATGGCTACCTCACTCTTCCAGCATTGGTATGTTTTCTAAAACTTATATATAAAAATACATATATAGAAAACAAAAGATGGGACTGTATAATTTACTACCGAATCTTGTATTTTCAAGGTGAAAGCCATCTTACCATTCACAAAGTTTATTGTCAGGGTTTTGTGATTTGATCAATTTATGCATGTTTTATAATGCAGAGACTTATATAAAAATATGATTTATATACGTATATTGCAGGAACTGATATACACATGGAACGGGTTTAATATTATTGGGACAAGGCAGGACCTTCTAGAACCAATAATGGTAACTGTGGAAACAACCATTAACCATATACTACATAATAAAGGTATACATAGAATGTGCATGTATTACAAAGTTATAAATAGTTTTTTTTGTATGAAAGAAATGTTGATTATTTTAGCTTGACTTTTTTGAAGAAAACTAGCTGAAAAAGGCGACATATAGGGGTTACTTTTGTCGAAGCATCGGGGAAGTTGTCAGTGTCCCCTTAGACTTGTCCGGAGCATAACTCAGTCACTATAAGTCAGATTGACTCCAAACTTGGTATGCATGTTTCTTTTAATGACTCGAAGTGCAGAGCACAAGAATTGTTACTTTGCACTTCTTAATTTTTAGCTCACCTGTCACAAAGTGACAGGGTGAGCTTTTGTGATCGCTTTTCGTCCGGCGTCCGTACGTCGTCTGTAAACTTTTACTTTAAATGACATCTCCTCATAAACCGCTGAGCCAATTTCATCCAAACTTCACAGGAATGTTCCTTTGGTGGTCACCTTTGAAAATTGTTCAAAGAATTTAATTCCATGCAGAACTCTGGTTGCCATGGCAACCGATAGAAAAAACTTAAAATATCTTCTTTTTAAAAAACCAAAAGAGGTAGAGCTTAGATATTTGGCATGAAACATCTTCTAGTGAGTGTATATCAAGTTTGATCAAATAAAAGCCCTGGGGTCAAATTGGCCCCGCCCCAGGGGGTCATTGATTTTCCCTATAAGCATATAGTGAAAACTTAAAAAATCTTCTTTTAAAGAACCCAAAGAGCTTGAGCTAAGATATTTAGCATGAAACATCTTCTAATGGGTGTCTACCAAGTTTGTTCAAATAAAAGCCCTGGGGTCAAAATTGGCCCCGCCCCGGGGGGTCATTGATTTTCCCTATATGCATATAGTAAAAACTTATAAAATCTTCTTTTAAAGAACCCAAAGAGCTAGAGCTAAGATACTTAGCATGAAAGATGTTCTAATGGTTGTCTACCAAATTTGTTCAAATAAGAGCCCTGGGGTTATTATGTGTATTGCAAAAGCTTTTTAAAAAAATCTTCTTTGAAAAAACCCAAATAGCTAGAGTTTAGATATATAGCATGAAACATCTTCCAGTTAGTGTCTTCCAGTTAGTGTCTTAAAAGTTTGTTCAAATAAAAGCCCTAGGGTCAAAATTGGCCCTGCCCCGGGGGACATTAATTTTCCTTATATGTGTATAGCAAAAACTTAAAATCTTCTTTGAATAAAAACAACTAGCTAGAGTTAAGATATTAAGCATGAAACACCTTCTAGTGAGTGTCTTCAAAGTTTGTTCAAATAAAAGCCCTGGGGTCAAAACTGGCCCCGCCCTAGGGATGTCATTGCTTTTAACTATATGTGTATAGTAAAAACTGTTTTTTAAAAACTCAACGAGCTAGACCTTAGATGTTTAGCATGAAACATCTTGTAATGGGTGTCTACCAATTTTGTTCAAATAAAAGCCCTGGGGTTTAAACTGGCCTCGCTCTGTGGGCCTATATACAGGTGAGCGACTTCAGGGCCATCATGGCCCTCTTGTTAAGTTTTTGCCCTTTCATATTTTCATATTTTATTTTTGTCCGGGCCATTTCTCCTAAACTATAAAAGCTATGGACATAAAACTTCATTGGATGATAGATCTTTTTGAGAAGAAGTGCAGTGCACAAGAACTTGTACTCTGTACTTCATGATTTTAGTGTTATTGCCCTTTGTTAATTATAATACTTTATTTTTTATCCAGGCCAATTCTCCTACACTTTAAAAGCTATTGACTTGAATCTTACATAGGATGATAGATCTTTTTGAGAAAAAGTGAAGTGCACAAGAACTTGTACTCTGCACTTCATGATTTTTAAGTTATTGCCCTTTGTTAATTTTCTTACTTAATAGCCTTGTCCAGAGCATAACTTGGGCACTTCATGATTTTTAGCTCACCTGTCACAAAGTGACAGGGTGAGCTTTTGTGATCGCTTTTCGTCCGGCGTCCGTCCGGCGTCCGTCCGTCCGTCGTCCGTCCGTAAACTTTTACTTTAAATGACATCTCCTCATAAACCACTAAGCCAATTTCATCCAAACTTCACAGGAATGTTCCTTTGGTGGTCACCTTTAAAAATTGTTCAAAGAATTTAATTCCATGCAGAACTCTGGTTGCCATGGCAACCGAAAGAAAAAACTTTAAATATCTTCTTTTAAAAAACCATAAGAGCTAGAGCTTAGATATTTGGCATGAAACATCTTCTAGTGAGTGTCTACCAAGTTTGTTCAAATAAAAGCCCTGGGGTCAAAATTGGCCCCGCCCCAGGGGGTCATTGATTTTCCCTATATGCATATAGTAATAACTTAAAAAATCTTCTTTTAAAGAACCCAAAGAGCTAGAGCTAAGATATTTAGCATGAAACATGTTCTAATGGGTGTCTACCAAGTTTGTTCAAATAAAAGCCCTGGGGTCAAAATTGGCCCCGTCCCGGGGGGTCATTGATTTTCCCCATATGCATATAGTAAAAACTTAAAAAATCTTCTTTTAAAGAACTCAAAGAGCTATGGCTAAGATATTGAGCATCAAACATGTTCTAATAGGTGTCTACCAAGTTTGTTCAAATAAAAGCCCTGGGGTCAAAATTGGCCCCGCCCCAGGGGGTCATTGATTTTCCCTATATGCATATAGTAAAAACTTAAAAAATCTTGTTTTAAAGAACCCAAAGAGTTAGAGCTAAGATATTTAGCATAAAACATGTTCTAATAAGTGTCTACCAAGTTTGTTCAAATAAAAGCCCTGGGGTCAAAATTGGCCCCGCCCCGGGGGGTCATTAATTTTCCCTATATGTGTATAGTAAAAACTTAAAAAGTCTTCTTTTAAAGAACTCAAAGAGCTAGAGCTAAGATATTTAGCATGAAACATGTTCTAATGGGTGTCTACCAAGTTTGTTCAAATAAAAGCCCTTGGGTCAAAATTGGCCCCGGCCCGGGGGGTCATTGATTTTCCCTATATGCATATAGTAAAAACTTAAAAAATCTTCTTTTAAAGAACTCAAAGAGCTATGGCTAAGATATTGAGCATCAAACATGTTCTAATAGGTGTCTACCAAGTTTGTTCAAATAAAAGCCCTGGGGTCAAAATTGGCCCTGCCCCAGGGGTATCATTGTTTTTAACTATATGTGTATAGTAAAAACTTAAAAAAAATCTTCTTTTAAAAAGCCCAATGAGCTAGAGCTTAGATGTTTAGCATGAAACATCTTCTTATGGGTGTCTACCAAGTTTGTGCAAATAAAAGCCCTTGGGTTAAAATTGGCCCTGCAACGTTGTGGGGGGGTGGGGGCCTATATACAGGTGAGCGACCTCAGGGCCATCATGGCCCTCTTGTTAAGTTATTGCCCTTTGTTAATTTTCTTACTTAATAGCCTTGTCCAGAGCATAATAGACAGGACTGATTTTGAGAATTTGGCTCTCTATAAGATGCTAGAGGCATTTTGTAGTACAAGTGGTATCTTGGTGTATTTTACCTATTTAAGGTATGCTTAATCCGATAAAGGTGGATACCTAATTGAAAAACTTGATCTTGACCATTGAAATGGCCATTTAAAATGACCACTAAAATGGCCGCCAAATTTCTTTATCATAAATGGATGATATATCAAATATAAATTTTAAGGAAAGGAAAAGTCTGAAATTTGTCAGAAAGTATGTTTAGGTAAAAACAAATTAGACACCAAAACATAATTTAAAAAAAAATAAATCCAATATTGCCGAAAAAATCCAAGATGGCAGACATTTTTTCTATAGGCTAATATAATAGTAATATAGAAGTAATATTTAAAGATATTACTGAAAATTTTAAGGCATTTAAACATATTAAGGGTTTACGCAGCGAACACTACACTCTTTCCTGCCCTATCTGCTAGATTTTATCTTGCACTCTATGCAAGCATTAGAGTGGCTACTCAGATGCCTACTTATTTTGCACAGCGTAAATATGTATGAGGAGGTTAAAACGTGTGCATGCAAAATACACATTATTAAAGGCACCTTTTTCTGAGTACTCTTGGGTTTTGGTGTTCGTTTTTCTGATCGGTCGTCGCCTTCGTTCTTCTGTTATTGGTTCTCGTCGCAGTTCTCTTATTGTCAGATCTTCTGTTATTGGTCGTGACTTTCGTTTTTCTGTTATTAGTCCTTGTTGCATTTCTCTGCTGTCAGATCTTCTGTTATTGGTCGTGACTTTTATTCTTCTGTCGCATTTCTCTGCTGTCAGTTCTTCTGTTATTGGTCTTGACTTTCGTTCTTCTGTTATTAGTCCTCGTCGCATATCTCTGCTGTCAGATCTTCTGTTATTGGTCGTGATCTTCGTTGTTCTGTTATTAGTCCTTGTCGCACTTCTCTGCTGTCAGTTCTTCTGTTATTGGTCGTGACTTGCGTTCTTCTGTTATCGGTCCTCGTCGCAGTTCTCTTGTTGTCAGTTCTTCTGTTATTGGTCGTGATCTTCGTTCTTCATAATCGGTCCTAGTCTCAGTTCTCAGTTGTTAGTTCTCGTCTGTACTGACTTGTTATCAATCCTCGTCTCTGTTATCAGTCCCTGTCCTGTTCTGTAATCGGTTTCCGTCTCTGTTATCGGTCCCTGTCCCTGCTCTTCTGTCATCAGTCCTCGTCTCTGTTCGCTTGTTGTCAGTTCTTCTGTTATCGGTCCCTGTCTCTGTCCTTCTGTAATCAATCCTCGTAACTGTTCGCTTGTTGTCAGTTCTTCTGTTATCGGTCTCTGTCTCTCTTCTTCTGTTAGCGGTCCTTGACTCTGTTCTTCCTTCTGTTATCGGTCGTCGTCTTCGGTCTTGTATTTTCAGTACTTGTTTCCTGTTCCGTTAAGGTCTTCTCTTGTTTCTATCGTTGCCGTCATTCTGTGTCTATGTCCTGGTTTTGTCAGTCTTGCAATCATTTATTCGTTCAGTGGAGTAGCGGGGGATCGAACTCACGACCCCTTGATTTGTAGGCAGACAGTGTTACCACTGCACCATAGCGCCCGCTCTGAATAATAACCATTTTTGAAAATCCTTTATACATAAAATACTATTTCAATGGCTAACAAAGGGTGTATTACAATTATATTTTAACACCTCTACTATGTAGCCAACCCACGTGACTATTATATATGGTCAAAGAAAATATTACTCGATTTATAACAAATAATATTTTATAGATAACTTTGCTGTTACTTTAAGATTGGAAATTTATTGGAGGGTACTCGGAAAGGAAACTGTATATCAAATGATGTGATAATCTTCTTGTAGAATTTTCTCAAAACCGTGACTGAATTCCAAAATTTTCGACAGCTGCTATGGTATACCAAGCACACGTAGCAATCTCCCGCTTTCAGACATTTTATGACTCGTGTTGTTATTGTTGTTGTTGTTTTTAACTCTAACTTTAAATAGTCACTTATTTTTAAACTTAAATATGCCCAAATGTCATCAAGAGCAGTTTTGCATGTGGAAGGAATGTATTATTCAGATTGTAAAAATGAAACAAAAAATTAAGAGACGAAATTACCTGATTGGTAATTTAGATGAATAGAAGTAAGTTTTCTTCTTTTATTACTTTTGGCATTTAAGTTATTTATCAATTTCAGCTTGCTTCTCTCGAAACAGCCTGACATTGTCAGAATTGTCAGCAAAAATAAAATTGAGGTACCACATGGGGAAAATCTTAAGAAAGTAGTTTCGTCATTGAAAAGTGTGAAATTATATTTTGATAATTTTCACTGTGAAATTATCAAATATAATTTTCACGAATAAATCAGTAATCCACTGAAAAGCATAAAATAAAAAAACTATGAAACTAATGTTAGTAAAAGTCATACCTGCTAAAATTGTAAACGTCATCGTTACTTCCGCAGTAGCACAGCCAGTTAAGTGATTGACTGATGTGTAAGAGGTCTATGGTTCGATTCCTACTGTTGCCATTTTTTAAGACCTGTTGTTTTTTGTTTGTTTGTTTTTTTTTTGTGGGGGGCGCAGTATATTTTTAAAACACTTTTTGTCTCGGTTTGTGTTGTGTTTATTGCATTGAAATGACACTTTTTAACATTTCAAAATGATTTTTAAATACTCATTTTAAACCATAAATACCATAATTAGTGCAAAATATATGAAAACAAAATGAACAACTTAAAAAAAATCATAGCTACAAATAATGTTGAAAATTACGGAACACATGAAGTGACATTTTCCACACTTTCTCCCGGAATTGATTCGTTATTGCGAAATATTAATTTGTTATTACGAAATATTAATTTGTTATTACGAAATATTTATTCTTTGGTAATATTTATAAACTAAGTTTATTGTTCAATATAAGTCAAGTTAACAAAAAATTAAAGTGATTTTTTTTCAATCTTAGTCTTATACCTTAACGTGCTAGTAAAACAGTGTTGTATTTACTGTTAATTGAGCCATTAGGCTTATAATCGCTATATTTGGTGGCCAATCTCATAAAAATCTGATCATATTGAATAATCATTTGATTTTGACAAGAATAATAAATTGCATCATATTGTATCATAGTTTTAATGACCTATTTTAGTATTTTTAAGCGGCTATTTTGAATTGACCTTAAGAAGGTCAAGGTCAATTTTATTTTCTTGGTATCCACCCTCATCGTCTTCAGCATACCCATATTAGGTTAAAACACTCAATATATTACTTGTACTATAAAATGCCTCTAGCATTAATATTTTCTTTAAATCACTCCTGTCTATAACTTGGTCACTATAAGTTTGATTGACTCCAAATTTGGTACATAAGCTTTTTTCATTGACCTGAAGTGCAGTGCTTAAGAATCCATCACATACTCCTCCATTTGATCTGTCAGTGTAAAACTTTTCTAATGGTATTTTTATTTTTGTTAATATAACAGCTTTATTAATCCTGATGTAACATTGTTACAATCAGTTCAAATGCCACTGAAGTTAAAGATACATGTTCATTGTAAGAGCGGTGTTTATAATTAACCTATACTTAAGAAGAAAATGCCCAAGTGACAGCTATACTGTGCACAAGGCGACACATTCGACTTGCAGAGTTCTAGATAAATCAATGACTTAATCAATGACTAAACTGAATTTGGATTTTGGACCACTGGTATACTTTTGCATGTGAATTCAAATAAGGCCCCTGGGTGACTTTGAATATTACCTTCTTCTATATGTATATTGTAAAAATTATAATTATGTCTAGCAATGGTTCATAATTGAAAGATGCAAGGTTATCATAGCTGTCTTGATGGTATATTATTGTATATTGTATGGTATATTTTCAGAGAGTTATATGAACTATGTGGATGATTATTGTCTGGTGTTATTGTTAAAAGGTGTATGTCAGAAATTTAGGGGACAATTACTGCAGGCAGAACAGTGCTTCCTAGAAGTTATTGAAAAGTAAGGAATTGAATTAGAAATTGTTCCTGCAAAGAACACTGAAATTAAATACATTCGTCACAAATGCCATATTTTATATGACAATTTTGTTATAATGTTATGTATGTCCTTGGTTTTTAGGCAATTTTGTGTCCATTGCAATAAACAGAATTGGAAATGTTTTGGCAAAAATGTTAATCATAATGAGACGTTAAGACAATCCAGTATTGTGGAATTCCAGTTTTCACTGTAGTGAATTGAGTACCACTTATACTGGTGCCATGGGGTGTGACATGTGGCACCGTTTCATTATCTCTCATGACCAGATTTGATCAAACAGACTGAATTTTCAACTGTTTGTCTTTAATTTCATTGCTCTTGAGGGATTTCTCTTTTCCAGAATTGTTTATAGAACAATTGTTTATCAGTGAATTTTGAAAGGTGTATTACTCTGTTATACATTTGATGTCATTATTTGAGATTTGTAAGTTGTAACTAAACTTTTTATTCATTAAAACAATGAAACATAGGCTGTTTACTCTTCATTTATGTTGTAAAAATTATGTATCTTTTTAAATTGACTTTTATCTACCTAAAATCATTAAATTCTTTTTGAAATAGCAAGAAAAAAATGTCTAAAAAAAGATATTGATTTAAAATGCATAAGTTAAAATGTGGTCATGTTAAAAAATGTTTCAAAATATTTTTACAGTGAGAAAAAAATCAAGTACGACACTTTCCTGCCACCATATGCCACAGTTGAATTGGCCATACTTTGTTTAGAACAGAAGCGTTTCAAACATGTGAAGTCATATCTGGAGAAGGCCAAGTATATACATACATTTATTTTATCAATACATATATTTCTGTGATATAAAGTGTATAAAGCTATATATCTGCTGCCTGTAGTGTACAAAATTATTGTTTGAATTTTTGTAAAATACCTGTATGAAAGAAAAATGTTTGTATTTTACCTGGGAGTGAATCGTGCATGAAAGAGATCATTAATAAATGGTTAAAAGTCTACTTAAAACTGTAGGATAATATTTGGACCTGAACATTTTATTGTACATATATTTACATAAAATATTCATGTGTGTTTAATAACAGAGACATTCTCTCTTTAAACTTTCGAGAATCGGCAATAAATTTATGGAAACAATATAATATTACTCTTTATAAATCTTATGAAAATATTTTGTTCTATATAATACACTTGAATAGCTTTATACCGTTTTAAGAAATTAATACGTAAACCAATTGTCTGAGACATGTAAGTAAAAATTTTGTGAACAGAATTTATTTTCCATCCATGGAATTAATTAACTGAGATTAGTGTATATAGATTTTTTACAGTTTGATTGTGAAAGAAGCTATGAGCTAACAGACACTGGAACCAACCAGTACTAAGCAAAGTTCCTTGCTAAAGTCTTCTGATGGGGTTTGAACCCACAGTCTGTTGTGTTAAAGAGATTGGTGCATATTTTCGTAATCAGAATGACATAAGTTTCTAATGAACACACAGCTGAGGGGCATTGTGGCCAAGTGGTTATGGTTGTGGACTTTAGGCCACTTGTCCCTCAATGCTGTGGGTTCGAATTCTAATAGGGAAGCGAGGAAGCTATCCAGCTAGCTGACAGAATTTCCTTGGTTCTACTCTGGTGCCCATTTGTACCTGAAATAATGGAAAGAAAGCCACTGGAAGTTTTCTTCCACCATAAGATGGAAAGTCACCATATGACCTATACTGTGTTTGTGTGACATAAAACCCAACCAAAAAGAATTGATGTTTGTTATTATGATTTAAATTTAGCCAATTACCATACTCATTTTGTTTATCAGCGAAGTATTGCATTTGTATTGCAGGAAAAACTATAAAAGTTATTTATTAGAGTCCCGACTTCATTTCCGTATCCATGCAACCAGACTGAGCCTCAGTCAACTAACTGGCGAGGACGTGGGATCTGATATTCTAAATGATGGAGGTCAATGTAGTCCAGAAAGAGATATCCCTCCAAAAACACCAGATAGTACTTCATTTGACAATGCAGAAGCGGATAACAGTTTCAATGGGGGTACCAAGAAAACAAATGGTGCGATGGGAGTGTCGTGATTTATCCCTGTGTTAATAAGATTAAGGACAGTACTCGTGTACTGACCAGTGTGACAAATACTCACAGAATAATTTTTATTTATCAACAAGGACAAATTGTTTTCTAGAAAGCAACTATGAATGACTGCCTAACTTTGCATTAACTTTGACTGCTGGACAAAAAAATGGCTATCAGTGAGAAATTGGTCTAGAAGATATTTATTTATAATATATTCAATTTTAGAAAATTATTCATTTTTTTTCTTAAGCTCAACAGTTTTTCTGCTGGACCTGAAAAACAGAGGAAGAGCTTTACCTACTCAACCTGGTAATGGCATCAGAGTCACACCTTAGTTGCTTTTTGTTTTTAGCTCACCTGTCACAAAGTGACAGGGTGAGCTTTTGTGATCGCTTTTCGTCCGGCGTCAGGCCGTCATCCGTCCACCCGGCGTCCGTCCGTCCTTAAATTTTTACTTTTAATGACATCTCCTCATAAACCACTAAGCCAATTTCATCCAAACTTCACAGGAATGTTCCTTTGGTGGTCACCTTTAAAAATTGTTCAAAGAATTTAATTCCATGCAGAACTCTGGTTGCCATGGCAACCGAAAGAAAAAACTTTAAATATCTTCTTTTAAAAAACCCAAGCAGCTAGAGCTTAGATATTTGGCATGAAACATCTTCTAGTGAGTGTCTACCAAGTTTGTTCAAATAAAAGCCCTGGGGTCAAAATTGGCCCCGCCCCAGGGGGTCATTGATTTTCCTTATATATGCATATAGTAAAAACTTAAAAAATCTTCTTTTAAAGAACCCAAAGAGCTAGAGCTAAGATATTTAGCATGAAACATCTTCTAATGAGTGTCTACCAAGTTTGTTCAAAGAAAAGCCCTTGGGTCAAAATTGGCCCCGCCCCAGGGGTCATTGATTTTCCCTATATGCATATAGTAAAAACTTAAAAAATCTTCTTTTAAAGAACTCAAAGAGCTAGAGCTAAGATAATTAGCATGAAACATGTTCTAATGGGTGTTTACCAAGTTTGTTCAAATAAAAGCCCTGGGGTCAAAATTGGCCTCGCCCCGGGGGTCATTGATTTTCCTTATATATGTATAGCAAAAACTTAAAAAATCTTCTTTGAAAAAACCCAAATAGCTAGAGTTAAGATATTAAGCATGAAACATCTTCTAGTGAGTGTCTACAAAGTTTGTTCAAATAAAAGCCCTGGGGTCAAAATTGGCCCTGCCCCGGAGGGGGGGGGTCATTGATTTTCCTTAAATGTGTATAGCAATAACTTAAAAATCTTCTTTGAAAAAAACCCAAAAAGCTGGAGTTTAGATATTAAGCATGAAACATCTTCTAGTAAGTGTCTACAAAGTTTGTTCAAATAAAAGCCCTGGGGTCAAAATGGCCCGCCCCAGGGGTGTCATTGTTTTTAACTATATGTGTATAGTAAAAAAAAAATCTTCTTTTAAAGAACCCAAAGAGCTAGAGCTAAGATATTTAGCATGAATCATCTTCTAATGAGTGTCTACCAAGTTTGTTCAAAGAAAAGCCCTTGGGTCAAAACTGGCCCCGCCCCAGGGGGTCATTGATTTTCCCTATATGCAAATAGTAAAAACTTAAAAAATTTTCTTTTAAAGAACTCAAAGAGCTAGAGCTAAGATAATTAGCATGAAACATGTTCTAATGGGTGTTTACCAAGTTTGTTCAAATAAAAGCCCTGGGGTCAAAATAGGCCTCGCCCCGGGGGTCATTGATTTTCCTTATATATGTATAGCAAAAACTTAAAAAATCTTCTTTGAATAAACCCAAATAGCTAGAGTTAAGATATTTAGCATGAAACATCTTCTAGTGAGTGTCTACAAAGTTTGTTCAAATAAAAGCCCTGGGGTCAAAATTGGCCCTGCCCCGGGGATGTCATTGTTTTTAACTATATGTGTATAGTAAAAACTTAAAAAATCTTCTTTGAAAAAACCCAATGAGCTAGAGCTTAGATGTTTAGCCTGAAACATCTTCTTATGGGTGTCTACCAAGTTTGTTCAAATAAAAAGCCCTTGGGTTAAAATTGGCCCTGCCAGGGGGGGGGGGGGGGAAGGGGGGGAGGCCTATATACAGGTGAGCGACCTCAGGGCCATCATGGCCCTCTTGTTTTTCTTTTTACCACCAATTGTTTTCAAGGAAAACCTTGAGATCTTGGTTTAAATCTTGGACTACTTACATGTGATACTAGTATCTATTTCACTTTAAATTAATAAATATCATAATGATGCTTTTTTAAACTTTCAATCTTATTTCTTTAGAACATAAATGATAATTCTATTGTAGATTTTGAAATGATATTGTCCATTTTTTTAGCTCCCCTTTGCACAAAGTGCCCATATCTTTGCAGAAATGGCTCAGATATGAGGTTTTGTGATTATAAGAATTCTGTAGTGCATCATTATTCACAATTTGTCCTAAAACTGCAAGCCAGATTTTGACCAAACTTTACAGAAATGATCCTATAGAGATGGCTGTCTATGTAAAATGTTTAAAAGACCAGTGGGATGGATAAGTTGTCCACTAGATATACAAATAGACATTAAAAACATTATCTAAAAGTTTTGCCTCCACAAAAACTAGAAAGCCAAAGCTTTTTATATTCATTGATGTTTGATCACCTTGTTGTCGTCTAAAATATTTATTTAAGTCATGCCCCTGGTGTCAAATTTAACTTGCAGGGTCACTTAGTTTTATTTATTGATTCATTTATTTGATCAGTTATATTTATTTTGATTTGTTTGTTTGTTTATCAATTATTTAATTATCTGTTTTATTAATTTACAATATCACAGTCAGAATATTTATAAAACATGACACTATATACAAGCTCAATTTATAAAATTATAACAGACTTTAAATGTTTAACATTTGAGTGCTTTCTTGTTACTGAAACAGAAATACATGTATATTTAAATCATTATTGATTTTTTTCAAAGATTTGTCTTCCTTTACATCATCCATTATTTAATTAATCGTTATTTAATTAGCACATTATTTAACTAGTTGATTGTACTGTCTCCCCTGTCATTTTATCAGATGTGTTTTATCATGTGTACAGAAAAAGATGAAGTTTAGGAGTACTAACAATTGTGAATTATGTATGAAGTTTAGGAGTACAAAAATTGTGAATTATGAAGTTTAGGGGTAATAAAATTGTGAATTATGAAGTTTAGGAGTACTAAAATTGTGAATTCAAATTTCTGGAAAAATATTTGTGTAATGTGCAGTGCAAATTGAATACATGAAGGTGATTAGCTAGTGCGAAAAAATGAGGAAAAAATCTTATTTAAATATTGGTAAATAAAACTAAAAAATAAGATTTGTTCTCCTTTTTTCTCAAAATTTTAACTTAAAACTCAGTTTGCATGTGGTATGGTCGTTGCATGTTTGTAAAATATGTTTCTATTAGGCCATTATCCCAAATTAACTGTGAGATAATCCTTACTATGCTTGAACATACACATGTACATACGTACTATGTAACTAAGTGTTTCCTTTTTCTCTTTATCATTTTATTTCATCCTTATTGGGACTTTAATCATTCCCATCAATTCGTCACCTTAATACAGTAACAGGTTAACTCCGTATATAACTAAAGTGATAAATTTATCATTGGTCATAAAATTGTGATTACGGGCAAATTTCAGATAGAATGCTTAAAAAGGTTGTTGACTTCAAACCATTTGCCCCTCAGTGCTGTCAGAAGTGGTAAGGCACTTTGGATTTTTCATGTGGGGAAAGTTACCAATAGTTTAAAACGGGACTTTTTGATTTTTTTCTCCGGGGTGCCTAAAATTTAAATGCACAAGAGGGGCCTTCAGGTATTCCTTTCCCTAGAAAAATTTTAAAAAGGGGGGAAAAGGGTCGCCAAATGCCCTTTTTTATAATGAGTGTGTAAGCCCCAAACAATCTGTCAAACAATTACTATTTCTGTTAGATGAAAAATGAGTAATACTTCAGGTAAAAGCTACATCTAGTCATGTCACAACTTGTTCATTATAAATTCTTGTTTTGTACCATGTTCTTTTTTATGTTCTTTTTTATACATCACCTCGTAATTTTGTTCTTTTATAATTTTTATTTTTAAGGTACAAACTGGCATTGACACTTTATAACAGGCTACCTTCTTACATTTGTTCATCCTTAATTAGAGTCTGCACCAAATTATTATACATTTCAATTTACCACCCTTTCAAAATGCTTTTTAAATGTTTAAAGTGAAAAACTTAAAAGTACCTATGTTGCAACATAAAAATTTTCAGAGAAAAAAAAGAACATACCAAAAATATGTAATATTCTGAGTGATTTTAATGCACCAATTATTTAGCATATTTATTATACCTCCTGTTAACTATTTACTATATAGCCTAATGTGACATGGAATTATTGCGATTTATCAACCCATTAAATTAATATCACCTGGTCAATAAATTTTTGCAATATTCTTCAGGGGCGAGTATTCAAAATAGACATAATAAAACGTAATGTTCTGGTAAGCTCTCCTGGCCTTAATCAGTGATGAATGGCGGTGAAAAAATGATGTTCAAATGTTTGTTCAAAAATAATGTCTCTCAGGGTAAGAGTGCATAAAATTATTAGCAACTGGAGAACTGAAATAACATCCTTGACTCCTCCTCTATTGTTATTTCAGTTCTTGGGTTGCTAATATATTGCACTATTACCCTGAGAGGCGTATGTTATTATTATAATATTGTTCCATCTTAGAGACTTGTTAATTACATTAAATAATGCTTTTTGACCTGACCAAAGAGGCTGGGTGATTTTTACACCATTTCTCACATATCTGCAATAGTGTTTTGTTTTCTTTTTTTTATGTCAATTTTTGCAATATATTTCAAAGATTATTTTATGCTTAACTGCATAGATAAGCAGTATTTTGATTTTACAATGTGATTAATGTGCTAAATATGATAGCATAATGTTTATGTTAATCTATTTATTTTTTGTAATTTTTTTTCCATATATTTCTATTTAGAAAAGCTGTTTACATTCTTTTCTTGTTAAAGTGATTGAATATTTATGTACATATGTATATACAAGTATGTTTGTATTATTAAGATAAGAAATAAAAATTCATTACAGGCTTACAGTGGGCACTTGAATATTTGTTGAAACATTGGTAATATCCGGCTGTGGCTGAGTTGTTACGGTTGTTGACTTCAAACCACTTGCCCCTCACTGCTGTGGGTTTGAATCCCAACAGGAACTTTGGATTCTTTCATGCACGGAAGCTATCCAGCTGGCCTACAGAATGTCAGTAGTTTTACTCAGGTGACCATGCGTGCCTGAAATAATGCATGGAAGGGCACCGGAGGTCTTCCTCCACCAGTAAAAGTTGGAACTTAGTCATATAACCTATACTGTGTCGCTGTGACGTAAAACCAAATCAAATATTCATCTACTAAAACTTGTGATTGTATAAACCTCAAAGTTCTTAGATTAGTTTTCATTGGTAAAGATGTGTGTATAATTAAGATAAGTTTTTTTTTTCAAAGAGAGGGTTTATTTCACTAAGAATTAAATTTGTGATTTAGATTCCCGGAAAATATGTGAAACAAGAAAGCCATGATGGCCCTAGATTGCTCATCCCAGATTCATTGCTACTTCATCAAAGTAGTAAGTAATTACATAACACTGGTAGCGTAATTTTTGTTCACAACTGCATAAATCATAAAATATTTGTAGAGCTCTGCTAGGAAATGCTTCATTGTAGTTTTCAACAAGACTTGAATGTGCTTTCTTATAAGTCAGTATCAACTAAGAGACCCTAGGGCAAGGTTGACCCCAGGGGCATGACTTAAATATAACTTTTCAAGGACCACAAATTGATGGTACATGAAAATATCTAAGCTCAGTAAATTTAGATTTTGTTACTAGTTTCTAACAGGTAGGATGGTTTTTGAGTTGGAGATAGATGTTATGTTGGAGTAAAATAACTCAAAAGGCTTCCATCCCTCATTTTTGTGAGTCAAAGAATCAACTACATTAGTCACATTGATTTAGAATAACACTTTATTTTTCAAGTTTCAGGCCCCAATTGGATACCCTCGTTTATTCGCCTCCGTAAAGGGTACGAGATGGTCAGGGTCATCACCCTTAAACCCAACATTATATATCTTACATACATCATATTCTTATAATCAAACCATCATATTACACTATACATTCTATTATTGTTCATATCATAAGTTAAAACATATGTACAAAACTAATTTATATATAATAATAATAAAATCTTTATTTAGAGAAGGCAACAATGTTTACACAAAAAAGAGAACATGTAAACTAATTTTCAGTACCGCCTTCTGATTTAACTACATGTATAACAAAGACAAAGAATAACAACGATTTAAAAAAAATAAAATAAAAATACAAATGTACTTGTAGATCTATACAAAATTTGAAATTTATTTTGTACAAACAAAAATTCAACAAATATCTACTTTAATATTAAGCTAATATATTTTCATTCAATTATCCGACTGACGCTAGTATTAAATTAATCATAGTAATTATAAATTTACGTATTGCGCATAATTAAAAATAATAATACCAACAACAGCTACAATATAAAGTAGTTTCAGTTTGCATTTCAATTTTCATTAATTATATAAGTATATGTAATATGCAAAAACATATATTAAAATTGTCATGAAGAGAATTACTCAATATCAATTGAAAGTGAAGTTTTTAATTTATTAAGGATCTTAATAAAGGCCATCTATCATTTTCATCTTAGTCAATTAGGTTTTTTTTTAAATAATATATTCCATGCTAATTCAAGACTATTTTTAAAATCAATACATGTGATAACAAGTTTTAATCTCTTAAAGTGTATAACCAAATAAAGTTAATCTAACGCATTATTTTTATAACATTCATAAATACTAAGTAAAATTGATAAAACTCAATACAGGATTGGAGCAATACCTCTTCAGTAGACACTTGCAGAAATCATGATCACAAAATAGACAAATATTGATATTTTTTCGGTAATTCTTACATATTTCATTCATTATCATACATAAATTGGTGTGAAGAGATTGATAAGATGCTTTAAAGTTCATTTCGTTGGGTGCAAAGGCAAGACTTTATTAGCATTTAATCATTCAAGCCCCTTGTCTCGTATATACCGCAATATGGTATTAAGTGTGGTGCTTCAATCCTTTTTTTATTCTCACTGAAGTTAAATTATGTTGCTTCTGTAAACGTTTGGTGGAATCTCTATAAAATTGTTACACAGAATGTCTCTATCATAGATATAGATTAGTTATGTTAATATTTCACACAAAATTTAGGACTATTCAGTTCAGAACAATCATAAAACAAAAAGAGATTCGTTGTTGAAGTGTTGGAAGTTGTGGATCAATAAAATATGAATATAAAATGATGACATGGCGTTGCTCAGCTGATGATAATGTCATTAGTGGTCATCATGATAAGATGTGATAAAGTCTCTGAATATCTACGCGTTTGATACTCTGGACAATGATGTTGTGTTCATGATAGTGATGGCATGTTAAATAATTAGGATGATGTTATGTTACGTGTTCATGATAGTGATGGTGTGTTAATTAGGACGATGATGATGTGTTATGTATTCATGATAGTGATGACGTGAAAAGCGCTCAAAATGGTGATAAGGTGTTGAACACTCAGGACAATGATGATGTGTTAAGTGCTCACCATAATGATGACATGTTAAGTGCTAAAGATAGTGATGTGTTTTGGCAAAGTTTTTTTTTTTAAATTTTTACCACATGCATTTTGTGTTAGTATTTTAACATTATTAAAGTGACACTATGCCCATTCAAGGGTATACAGTGAGTGAACAGGTGAAAGTAAAAATAAGTTTTTATATTGCCATTATTCCTTTAAATTTAATAATTTACTTCACATAAACAATAAATAATCCCCAGATGAAACAGAATGTCTGTAAATATCAATTAGTGCTCGCCAATTTTTTTAAGCCAATCACCGACAAGGATTTTTCAAATTTTCAGGTTACAAATCTTAATAGAACAGATTTTATATAAACTGGACGTTTTATATTATAAAACGCAAGTGGGCGGAGCACTAAGCCGGTTAGAGTGCATATTGGATGTTCCTCGAAAATAAGAAAGCTACAGTCGCTTCGCAAGCTCCGCTCCTTTTTAGCTTTCTTATTTACGAAGAACACTCAATATGCACTCTAACCTATACTTAGATCTTATCTGAAACAGTAAGTTTATAAAAAGAGTGGGGCAGTCTTTTTTATATTTTAGGCAGATTTTAAATTTTATCCTAAATATTTTCCAAAATAAACTATTGGTCAAACACCATTGTAACAGTCAATCTTTTGAAATAAAAAGTCAATTCAGCCCAACTTGACTATGAAAATATGAGCATTATAATGTCACTTTAAGTAATATTATTAGGACCCTGAGTAAACACCTTTTTCTTCCACTGATACATATATTTTGTTCATGTTACCTTTAGTTCTGTTTAAACTTTTAATGCTGTAGTTAACAATTTAGTTTTACATAATAACCTTTGCATAATTCTCAAAACTTTTTTACTTTTCTAAAAGCTTTATTGTACAGTCTAAAATCTGCACAATAACTACCAGTATATTATGTGAAAAATGTGAAGAAAATAACACCATATATTCCCTTGCCCTTTTTTCTAATCTACATCTATCTGAAAGTAAATCCTAAACTTTGACCAATACAAATTATAACCATACTATATTACATTTGGATTGTATAATAACTTATTTATCGAGTAACAAATGCTTAACCATTTTAATATTTTCTACAAATTTTACAAAGTAACCAGACTGGTTCACAAATACAATAGTGTACATTAATATCACAGTTGCATTCATCTTTTCATGACAGCTAAGCCATCTGTTGTGTCTTTAAAGGCACATTAAGCCTCAGAACATTTTAATTTCTGTAGAAATAGCAAACCATGTGTTTCCGCCTTTGGCCTCTTGCTTATTTGACATTCTTCAGCCCAATAACAAGGCCATTATGAAAACACTTAATTATTAACATTAAAAATGTGGAATTAAAACATGTAAGATGCTTATCACCTGAAAAGATAGAACTAAATGTGAAACTTGTGTGATAAAATTAGCAAAATATATATATAGTAGTATTTTGACTTCCATGCAAAATACTAAATCATTATAACTGTATTAATTGCCCAAATGTAAAAGACACAAAGGATGGCTCAGCTCTATGAACATTAAGTAACATTTTAGAAACTATAACGAGACATCAAAACTTAAAATAACAAAAAATATATTTGCACTTTTTAGGCTAAATAAGCCTCAAAAAATATAATCTCAATGTAATACAACAGAACTTTAAAATTTCTAAAAAAATACATAATCCATTTGCTTAGTTATGCAAATTTTCCCTCAATAAAATAGAAATACTTAAAATTCACTAAAAAAATTGTTTCTTCACAAATTATGTCTATACGGTCAAAATTTGTAAGGTAAAACCAACTTGAGGTAACCTTTATGTACATGTATACTACATGTTACACAATAGTGCTGGTTATACTGGTGATGGGATAATTTCTCTGTAAGCCGAGTTTCTGTCGTATACACCAATACCACTGTGTTAAAGTGATATCCCATGATGCCTTGTTCTTACTATAGACATTTAGGTATATTCCAAGCACAACTATAAGTCCTGACCATACATACCTAAAACAAAGATACATAATATAAATTATATATTATTAGAACCATTATCAATGAAGTTGTCTTTTAACTAAAGTTATCTACGAAGTTGTCTTTTAACTGAAGTTATCAATGAAGTTGTCTTTTAACTGAAGTTATCAATGAAGTTGTCTTTTAACTAAAGTTATAGCTGAAGTTGTGATTTAACTAAAGTTATGAATGAAATTGTCTTTTAACTAAAGTTATCAATGAAGTTGTCTTTTAACTAAAGTAACCACTGAAGTTGTGTTTTAACTAAAGATATCAATGAAGTTGTCTTTTAACTAAAGTAACCACTGAAGTTGTCTTTTATCTAAAGTTATCAATGAAGTTGTCTTTTAACTAAAGTAACCACTGAAGTTGTCTTTTATCTAAAGTTATCAATGAAGTTGTCTTTTAACTGAAGTAACCACTGAAGTTGTCTTTTAACTAAAGATATCAATGAAGTTGTCTTTTAACTAAAGTAACCACTGAAGTTGTCTTTTAACTAAAGATATCAATGAAGTTGTCTTTTAACTAAAGTAACCACTGAAGTTGTCTTTTATCTAAAGTTATCAATGAAGTTGTCTTTTAACTGAAGTTATCAATGAAGTTGTCTTTTAACTGAAGTTATCAATGAACTTGTCTTTTAACTGAATAATATCCACAAAATACTTTCTTTTTTGGGCCTATAAAATGAATTATTAACAATAATAAGCATTTAATTTTCTAACAGCAATCAATTAAAGCATTACATTTCTAAAATATAAAACTAAAATATGAAAATCAGACTTACTGATATGTAAATGGCTTTGTAAAAAACAGGAAAGATAAAATAATGGTAACAGCCTTCCGGCATGTGGTCACTGAAAAACAGAAAAATATCAATTAGATTCATTTATAAATTCTTAATTTGTAGTGTAATGTAGCTGTGAAATTTTCACTAGCCCAGAAATAAATTTACCACTGTCAGGCTGGTGCCAATTTTGATGACTGATTATGAGTATCTTAACCCATTACCAGATAAACACTCCTTTTTACACCTTTTTTCACGCCCCCCCCCTCCCCTTTGTTGTCTCAAATGGTGAAAAAATGCCTTATTTAGGCCCCCAACACTTGTTTTTGTTTGAGAAATGTTGTTTAAAAAAGTGACCACTTTTTCGGTGCCGCCCCCTATCCAAAAGATACATCAAGGGGTTGCCAGAAGGGGGATGTGCCCCCTTCTATTTGGGGGATTGAAGGGCTAAAAATGACCCCAGGTCGATCATATGGTAATGTGTAACCATTGCTGAAAAGTCTTTGACTCTATCTCAATCCATTGAGAAGTTGCAGCATTTTGAAATCAATTTTGATGGAAAAAAATCAACACAAAATAAGAGTTTTTGGCTTTTTGAGATGTCCCCTCGTTGCCATGATAACAGGAAATTAAAAACTGAGTATGTTGTTACAGAGGCAATGGTTCAGTCAACATTTGTGCCAAGTTTGATTAGTATTGAAGCAGTTTTAATAGTTTTATAGCAATTTGAACTTGTAACGTGAGACTTTTCAATGAAAACAGCCGTTTTTCACAAAATGCTCATGTGGCAATGGGTTTAAGTAACTCCTATTTCTAAGTCACAACAACACTGTATAGGCCATATGGTAACTTTTCAGTTTTACTGGTGGAGAAAAACTTCAGGTGCCCTTTTGTGCATTACCTAGAGCACAAGATGGCACTGAATTTAAACTAGTGACATTTTGTAAGCTAACTTGATAACAATTTTGGTAAAGCTTTCTGTAAGGAGCATCTTAGGCAAGTTTCATCATATTTTGTCACTTAGTTTTAGAAATGTTGTGTCAGAAACACATTCTGGTCACAATTGCTGACATTGAGAGTGTTGTGCTTAGGTGAAATAAACATTTAATTGAATATATGAAGAACATTATTAATTGGAGTACCAAGCACACATGTAGAACCACCACCTTTTTTGGGACAGGCTAACTAGATAGTTTCAACAAATCCATTCCTACCCTACATATAATCTAAGAATGGTCAAAATTTTGTTATTAGAAAATCTTTGATAAATGTACTTAAGGACGT
This sequence comes from Ruditapes philippinarum, assembly GCF_026571515.1. Taxonomy (NCBI): domain Eukaryota; kingdom Metazoa; phylum Mollusca; class Bivalvia; order Venerida; family Veneridae; genus Ruditapes; species Ruditapes philippinarum. Next base: position 189,000 of record NW_026854231.1, on the reverse strand, counting down.
TTTCAGAGTTTTCATATAGACATATAGGCAAAATTAAAACTGTTCAATAGAACTTCTTAAAAATTGGCATGTTGTTAGACTATAATAACAGAAACATTTTAAGCGGAAAAAAATTGGGGTTACCATTCTTATTTTCGAGTTATCTGCCCTTGAATTGGACTTTTTCGTTAAATTCAAGGGCAGATAATTTGCAATGAAAAAAAAACAATACATTGTTTTTTCTTATTTTCATGAAGCTTACCTTCGTTTTAGTCCATATGCAAAATTTCAAAATGGGATTTAGAGTGGATAATTTTTCTTCCACTTCTTCTTTAAACCTGTGCATATTTTTCTTAAAAAATTAACAGAAATGATATAAGGAATTGTATGTTATTATGTATCATACTCAACAGTAAAAAGAAAAATATAATTCAGAAGAAAAAACAAGAATTCATTTAAGTATGTATACGTTATCTGCCCTTGAATTGACCTCAAATAAGTAGAAAATTCTGATTCAGGGGCAGATAACTCAGAAACGAGAAAGGTGACCCCAAATTTTTTTTCTCGCTTAAAATGTTTCTTTTATCATATTCTAGCAACATGCCAAGTTTAAAGAAATTCTATTGAACAGTTTTAATTTTGCCTATATGTCTATATGAAAACTCCCGAAAACGTCCTTAAACTTTACCTGTGACTGCTATCAGAGCACCAAATGATTTGACTAGAGTAAGCACAATATATAACCCTATATATCCAGAAAGAGAAAATATCAGACCATAGCCATATGTCTGCATGGGGTACTGAAACAAAATAATAGTAAAATAATTGACATATGATTGTTTATCAAAGAAAGTAACCACTATATGAAATTTACCATTAAACCCTAATAAACACCCAGCGCCACTTTTGACAATTAAAAATTAAAACTAGAACTCCGCAAGTCGGATGTGTCGCCTTGTGAACAGTATAGTTTAGGAGAAATGACCAGGACAAAAATGAAATATGAAAACTAACAAAGGACTTTAACTCAAAAATTAGGAAGTGCAGAGCAGCAGTCCTTGTGCACTGCACTTCGGGTTATTGAAAGAAGCATGCATACCAAGTTTAAAGTCAATCAGACTTATAGTGACTGAGTTATGCTCCGGACAAGCTTTAGGGGATGCCGACACCGACACCGCCGACAAATGTAACCCCTATATGTCGCCTTTTCAAGGCGACACAAAAAACCAATAAGTTAGTCGTTTATTGCTAGAATTTAGATGCTTTTTAATATTAAGGCCCTCAGTTTGTTTATTAGAGAATAAGGTACTTATTAGCATTAGAGTGCCATTTAGCAGATGTAAAACCTAAATGTTTTTTTTTTTTGTTTCTTTTTCAGGAAGCCATTGGCAAGATTTCATGTAGCACATCTCATTTTCCTTTTCCAAATATTTAAATAACAATGTTGCATTCCAATATCCAACAAATATCTGTTACCAACTTGTGCATCAGACTGGAAATATTAAAATAGTTGTAGAGAGCAACACCGGGGGGACCATGAGTCCACCTGGTTAGCTCTATAGGAATAATGTTGGACTGTGAATCTGGCGATCCTGGTTGGATTTCTGGACCGGCAGGTCACATTCGTTGTGACTGATCATGATATAATTTCAATGGTCATTGGCACTGTTCCTCAGCTTTGGCATGTACAGAAGTTATCAGTTCCTTGCAAAAGCCAAGGCAACTAGCACTGGTAAACTGCTCGACAGCCTGCCCTGTAATGATATGGTGGCTGAACTGTGCTCTGGTAAATTCAATGTCGCTTACTGCTGTGATCCGGAATGAAAACTACCAAAACCACTACCACCGGGACCATTTCTGTGAAGTTTGGTTATTAACTGAAGTCTACCATATATGGCATGTTGTCTAGGAGATGCTGTATTAAAACATTTTGGATCAAACCTACACCAGTGTAACTTTCAATGTGAATATCACAAAAGCTTTTATATGAGTATTTTGTAATTTGATGTGCTAAAAATAGAAAGCTTCTTATCAAAATAAAACAATGTAAAGATTTGACTTACCTCTTGACACACTTTGAATGCAGAGACAAAATCACCAAGTAATAGGATACCAATAAATATATACAACAATCCCAGTGAATAGGAGTAAAATACCTGAAAAATAGTATTTAAATAATCTTTATCACAAAGCTTACTATCCACTAGTATGTTAATTTTCATAATATGACAAAAAAAGTCTCTGTCAATGTCATTTGACAGCTTCTTTATTTCTTAAAGCACGCTTGAACTTAAAATATCATATTAAGCTCTAGGCATTCTAGTTTGTAAGTAGAAGATTTTAAAAGATTTCGTTTAAACAACTCCTATGACTTTATTTGTTTTGATTTTAACACTTTTTAAATGTTTTTTTTTGTTTTTTCTTGGTCACATCTTGACAGTTGGTCCCCCTGACCAGCTTTCCAGGATATTAGTAACTAACAAGTAGTTACCAATTTCTCCACAAGTGACAGACTACTAATCCAACATAATTTGAGCGAGCCTGTCATGACAAAACCAATATAGTGGGTTGGCGACCAGCATAGATACAGACCAGCATGCGCATCTGTGCAGTCTGATCAGGATCCACGCTGTTCGCTATCAGTTTCTCTACTTGTAATAGGGTTTGTAAGCGAACAGCATGGATCCTGATCAGACTGTGCAGATGCGCAGGCTGGTCTGGATCCATGCTGGTTGCAAACGCACTATGTTGGTTTTGTCATGGCGCGGTTCATTTCTGAATCAGCATCCACAGAAGCTATTGTATAAAGAAACAGTTGATAATAATGGAAGATGGATGCCGAGAGACAGACAATTTATACAATCGCATAAGCTTAGCACTTAGTGCTCAGATGAGCTAAAACTTTAAAATATCATCATCATTGAAATAAAGTTATAGAGATTTTTCTGGTAAAAACATTACCATTTCTGAATTTCCTGCAGAATATTGCTTTAGTGTTTTTTCTTGAAAATTTCCAATAAGTCCATCAGCACATAGGGCTAGAGTTATTAGTATTACACCTGTAAATAACCAGAACAATTTGGTTCACACAGAATTTATTTTACAACGTAGTTTGATTCTGTAGGAAGCTATAAGCTCATAGACATACATTTGAATTAATTTCTGGAATCAACCAGTACTCAGCAATGAGTGTAAAGTTTTTTGCTCAGGGAAACAATAAATTGCCCCTAGCAATTTTTTAGCTCACCTGTCACAAAGTGACAGGGTGAGCTTTTGTGATCGCTTTTCGTCCGGCGTCCGGCCGTCATCCATCTGTAAACTTTTGCTTCAAATGACATCTCCTCATAAACTACTAAGCCAATTTCATCCAAACTTCACAGGAATGTTCCTTTGGTGGTCACCTTTAAAAATTGTTCAAAGAATTTAATTCTATGCAGAACTCTGGTTGCCATGGCAACCGAAAGAAAAAACTTTAAATATTTTCTTTTAAAAAACCCAAAGAGCTAGAGCTTAGATATTTGGCATGAAAATCTTCTAATGAGTGTCTACCAAGTTTGTTCAAATAAAAGCCCTGGGGTCAAAATTGGCCCCGCCCCAGGGGGTCATTGATTTTCCCTATATGCATATAGTAAAAACTTAAAAAATCTTCTTTTAAAGAACCCAAAGAGCTAGAGCTTAGATATTTGGCATAAAACATCTTCTAATAAGTGTCTACCAAGTTTGTTCAAATAAAAGCCCTAGGGGCAAAATTGGCCCCGCCCCAGGGGGTCATTGATTTTCCCTATATGCATATAGTAAAAACTTGAAAAATCTTCTTTTAAAGAACCCAAAGAGCTAGAGCTTAGATACTTGGCATGAAACATCTTCTAATGAGTGTCTACCAAGTTTGTTCAAATAAAAGCCCTGGGGTCAAAATTGGCCCCGCCCCAGGGGGTCATTGATTTTCCCTATATGCATATAGTAAAAACTTAACAAATCTTCTTTTAAAGAACCCAAAGAGCTAGAGCTAAGATATTTAGCATGAAACATGTTCTAAAGGGTGTCTACTAAGTTTGTTCAAATAAAAGCCCTGGGGTCAAAATTGGCCCCGCCTCGGGGATCATTGATTTTCCTAATACAGTCTAACTTGCCCATGCGACCACGTGTATTAAGCGACTTTTGTCTTAAACGACCACTTTAAATTCCCCCCGATCATTTTCTCTCTATATCTTTAATGTATTAAGCGACTTTTGCTCAACGCGACCAGCAACCGCTAATTAGTCACCTAATTGACATCAATCTTTTCATTAAACGACCACTTTTACCTGTCAAGTAATTGTGTTTTTAGAGAACGCCACCTCGTTATGTCACAAGGGTCAGCAATCAAAACACAACAATAAACGTGTGAAAAACTCTATTTCCCATACCGTTTTAGCGTATGCAAATGAAGTTAAGTATACGCGTGACGTGTATTATCCAGTAATATCGGATAAACAATGCAACGCTCCGCCCATACTGAGATGGTGTATGGGCTTCGCTTGTTGACATTTAGACTGCACTGAATTGACCTTGAACTTGATCAGCCATTAAATTAATCGTAACAAATAGATGTAGTTTGTTTATTTCAAATGAAAAAATGCACAACAGAAAACATCTTCACTAATAGGGTTTTCGTGTTGGAGACAAGGAAAAACAACGGAGAAGTTAAAAAATTCTGGAAAAAATGTCAAACATGTACGTAATGGATCAAAACTGTTTTGTCAATAAATATCAGAACGTTATTTTTACATTTGCATCCGTTTAGATTATCGGAGCGTACTTATTATTCAACAGTTAAATTAAAATGAAGTTGAAAAACAATCCCATCGAATAAAAAAGATGTCATTTATAAATTTTGACTTTTATATCATGCTGACTGTCTTAAGAGACAGTTTCATTAAGCGACCGTTTTTGGTGTTTCCCTTGCCCGGTCGCTTAATACACGTTTGACTGTATGTGTATAGCAAAAACTTAAAAAACCTTCTTTGAAAAAATCCCAAATAGCTAGAGTTTAGATATTAAGCATGAAACATCTTCTAGTGAGTGTCTACAAAGTTTGTTCAAATTAAAGCCCTGGGGTAAAAATTGGCACAACCCCGGGGGTCATTGATTTCCTTATATGTGTATAGCATAAACTTAAAAAATCTTCTTTGAAAAAACCCAAATAGCTAGAGTTTAGATATTAAGCATAAAACATCTTCTAATAAGTGTCTACAAAGTTTGTTCAAATAAAAGCCCTGCTGGGGTCAAAACTGGCCCCGCCCAAGGGGTGTCATTGTTTTTAACTATATGTGTATAGTATAGTAAAAACTTAAAAAAATCTTCTTTTAAAAAACCCAATGAGCTAGAGCTTAGTTGTTTAGCATGAAACATCTTATGGGTGTCTACCAAGTTTGTTCAAATACAGGGCTCACACTGGCTCAAATAAAATAATAGCCAATATTTTCAACTTAAAAAAATAATAGCCAAAAGTTCAGCAGACTATTCACGATTTAGCGATAAACAACATAAGCACTTGATTGAATAAACATTACATTTATATAAAACTTTTTCAGTTTTATAAGGATTCTCAAATAAACTGATACATTTGTGTATATTGATAACTACCTTTTTTTAGAACCACAACTTTAATTGTTATTATAGAACAGAATAAAAACGTTATAATTAGTATAATTACTGTATAACAATAATATTAAAGATTCATTATAACTTTACATAATGTTGTTATCAGACAACTTCTTTTGTTTGTTCTAATCAAATTTTGTCAGCTATAACCACTGTTCACACAGAACTGGAGTAGATCTAGGTCATATTAGCCTAATAGAAATAACACAAGTTTGCAAACTCATTCACAGAATGCAGTCTTTTTTCTGAATAATTTACTGAAAAATATCATCATCACCAATGTAATACAATTTTTCTGCCATAGTAGTAAAGATTTTTAAACAAAACATAGCTTATTTCACCTTTGAATAAATATCAAAATTATCGGTGTTGCGAAAATATGTGACAATCAGATTTTTCCTGTTTTCTGAAGAATTAATATTCACAATTTTGGTTGTTGTGCAAATAGTTGTTTGGAAGTTAATACTTTTTAAATATTTTACCATTGTTTTTCACTGGCGATTTAGTCAAGTGGCTCAAAACAGAAAAAAAATCAAAATTTACAATTACTTCAATTCACGGTAAATTTTGGGTAAGTCAATATCCAGTTTATCAATTTTAAAACGATTTTTGTGGCTAATTGACGGATATTTGATGGCTATTACAAATGCTGGACAATATCTTTAAAGTACTTATACAATTATACATTTCACATGTATTTTAACACCTCGGGCAATATAGTAAACAGCACGTGACCGGTAAAAAGTTGTCACTCAATTAAATCGCACCCCGCTGTTGTTAATTAGGTCTACTGCATTCTTTATCGATTTTTACACCTTTTATAAACACTGTTGGAAGTAAAAAATAATCGCCAGGATTTGTAGCCAAAATGCAAAAATAATCGCCAATCTTATAAAATAATCGCAAATGGCGACTATGGCGACCGACAGCGTGAGCCCTGAAATAAAAGCCCTTGGGTTAAAATTAACTCTGCCGGGGGGGGGGGGGGGAAACTTAACATCATGAAACATCTTCTAATGGGTGTCTTAATTCCAAGTTTGTTCAAATAAAAGCCCTAGGGTTTAAACTGGCCCCGCTTCGGGGGCCTATATACAGGTGAGCGACCTCAGGGCCATCATGGCCCTCTTGTTCATTAAATTTATGGCCTTACAAATTTCTCTGATAAAAATAGGCTCGAATAGATTGAAACAAGATATATTTTGGTATCTAAAGAGAATTTGTAAAGAAAAAATGGATAGGTAATAGTATTAAGATGTGATCTGGTTTGAAACAAATAATAATTACCTTTAATTGTGCCAATTTAATTCAACAAAAACATGCAGTAAAGTCAAAAGGGAGCATACTTCAATTAACTCTGTTTGTCATATAAAATTGTGACAAAGAATAAAAAATAAACTGTAAATAAATGTAATAAGAATTTGACAAACCATAAGTATTAAAGGATGGAGAGACACTGTTATCAGCCAACGTAAATAGTATTAAACCAACAACCATCATCAACATGGCTGTTACATCTAACGGTGAGTATTTCTTTCCTGAAATATATTTTAGTAAACATTATTAAAAGTTAAACAAAGTTATTTAAATCACTATAACTATTAACTATACACAATCCTCAGTGCTGTTTATGTGTATTGCTTAATTTATTGACATATCAAGGGTCAACAGCAAAACTGTTGTAAGTCTTAATTTCATATAAGTTACTGTAGTTTTGCAATCAATTATATAGAGGATATTTGTTTGTTTGTGTGTAAGATGAAATTTTATTTCATCGAGTGGGCTTTAAAAACAGTATTCTCACGAGTGGCGAAGCCACGAGTGAGAATACTGTTTTTAAAGTTCACGAGATGAAATAAAATTACATCTTACACAACAAACAGACAAATTTTTCTTTTTATTTTATGCTTAAAAACAAGTTAAAACGAAATTTCCATAATTTTAACTTAATATTAAAACTGTTTCCCCCATTGAGAGCCCCCATTTATTCGGAATTTCTCATTAAAAAAAAAGAAGTCTTGAGCTGAAAAATAAGTCCGCCAATCAACATTAAATGACGGTGATATTTATTAATTTTATTAAAAAATATGAATGATCGCTTGTTTTGATAATAAAAAACAAACAATTCTTGTAGGAGAAAGAAGTCCAACCATCCATCCATATTTCTGTTACTTAGTGCGAATTTATATTAGACCTGGCTTTGTAAATTGTAAGCGGCAGCCATTTTTTAAAGTTGTGTATTTCATGGGAGGAAAATAATTGTGTAAGATTCAGAGGGATATAATTTGGATTTGTTAGTCATACACATTCTTAAAAGAAAGAAAACTTATTTGAGGATTGTAACAGACAAAAAATAAGTGTTGACAGATGTGAAAACATTCAGAAAGGAGCTAGGAAAATGGAAAACTTGGAAACCTGCTCAAGAACGCTGGGTTGATTTAACTTATTCTTCGAGTTATGGCTGTCAATGCTTTCAATTTTTCATAAAGCATACGGCAGTTATTGCTCGTAGGATACTTTAATATGCCCAAATGTCATCAAGAGCAGTTTTGCATGGGGAAGGAATGTATTTTTGAGACTGTCAAAATGAAACAAAAAAACGAAATTTGGTGATTGGAATTTCATGAATTTGAATGAATAGAAGTAAGTTTTCTTCTTTTTATTACTTTTGACATTTAAGTTATTTATCAATTTCAGTTTTGCTTTTTCTTTAAACAGCCTGACATTGTCAGAATTGTCAGCAAAAATAAAATTGAGGTACCACAAGGGGAAAATCTTAAAAAAGTAGTTTCGTCATTGAAAAGAGTGAAATTATATTTTGATAATTTTCACTGTGAAATTACCAAATATAATTTTCACGGATAAATCAGTAATCCACTGAAAAGCATAAAATAAAATGACTTTTTACATCAAAATTTTTATGTTTTTGATGTATTTTTGTTGTTATTTTTTGGGGGGTTTTCTTTTGGGAGGGGGTTGTTGGGTTTGACATCACAACAACACAGTATAGCACATACATGTACGGCGACTTTCCAGTTTTACTGGTGGAAGAAGACCTTAGCTGGATAACTTTATCACATGATGAATCCAAAGTGGTTGGTGCAGCTTAAAGAGATTTGAAGTACCCTGATGGTCTCACACAGAATTTTAGTGGTACAGATAATTTTCGAACAGTTGGATCACCCTCTAAGAAGACACAGGTTGTTGTGCATGTCATCATCTATAAAATTTCTTAAATTTCTGTTTTCTAGTGTTTACAATAGATACAGTACTGGACACGCGAAACCCGCACAATTCGCGTATTCGCGGCGAACTCTCATGCTTTATAACGCGAGCGAATTCGCGGCAACTTGAGACAATCGCCGCGAATTCAACTCGCGGCGATTTTGCCGTGAACATTTGCCGCGATTCGCGGGGAATAATACATGTTCATTTATATAATAAATGTAGATCTATTTATAAGTGTAGTCTGTGAACTTGAAACCAGATTATACATGTACAAGTACGAAAATTAATTAGTAGATCTACATGAAGTTGTATCAAGAAAATCTTGTAATTTGCTAAAATGCCCTTTCTCTATTTATCTTTGATGCCAACAGCAAATATAAATAACCACGGCCGGAAATCAAATAACACCGTTAAAAAACTTTCCGTGAATGGCGGAATCATGACCTCAAGTATAAATGCGACGCAGTACAAGTATGCGGCTCCATCTGCAGGTAAATAGTGTGCATGTACACGTGTAAAACTATTTTTAGGGGGGGGGGTACATATTGAGTTAAAGTAGAGATATAAATATAATATATGTGTAAAAAGATATTTAGTTACATAAAAAGATGCATAATTGATACGACATTAACTTGTTCATTTCTAAATGTAGTGGATCACCGGGACATTTCGTTCTCTCGGGTGATCATTACTCAATTTATTACACGTTTGTAAAAAATAACACACGCAAGATTTGTCTGCTATAATTTCTGAATGGCGGATATTTGCACCCCTGTTTTAAAAATGTTAAAATATTTAATTGTTAGTTACCGAAAATTATCGCCGATTGTTGAAATTCCATAGCGCTAAAAGACACAAAAACACTCGCGCAAAAAGAAGCATCCATAAATAAAAGGAATATAATGTTTCCCATTGTTAAATAATGAATACAAAATTTACACACGAAATGACCCTCTGAACAAATGACTGGTCGGCTCTTCTGAAGAATCTTTGATGTTTACACACCTGTAGTTGTTGCCGAATCATCAAAGAAATGCCGACACTCGATTGACTTTCACCTCTTTTTTATATCAGAAAAAAAACTGTCATTTCTTTTTGTCAAGGAATGATTACACATGTTTAATTATTGCTCAAGTAAAAAAAAATGTTGGATATTGATTGTGTCAATTATTGACATATTAATCGTAAGTGCATTTTGATTGTGATATTTTATTTACATTTTAATGATCTTGAAGATATTGTGCAATACTTGTGTCTGCTATCAAAACCAATAATGCATATGAAAGGATATTTTTTTCCGGTCAATTTTATGACCACGCTTCTACCAGAAATGTTTTATTGCATGGGCTTATATAGTATTTAATCAGTGTCGTCAGTCATAAAACAAACGAAACATGTACCCCAAAGCACATTAAAATTACCACATGGTAAACTAGTGACCATATAAATGCTTTACAAATATTCATTAATTTGAAAAAAAAAAATTTAATCCCGTTTCACACCTTAATTTGATACGTGCTATTATTAGTTAATTCAACTTAATTGCCGCGCGCATGCAGTACTGCGTGACGTAAGGAAAATATCCTTCCCTGGTTGGTCGCTATTTATGTAAATACTTTAAATAGTAACACCCTAATTTTATGCACAGAATGCCCTCATGAATGATCACTCGTTACTTTACATATTAAATGTGTGATTTAACTCCGATTTTATTTTTGTTTTCGAGGGAATTTTTTGGGTCAAATGCCCTGGCTGATTTGGCGGGAATAAAAAAAAATCTGATTTGCATCTTGCTACTCATGCACCTGGCATTTTTTACACGTGAAATTGAAGGTAAAGAATGTCAATTTAAGTGATAAAACTTTTACAATTTTCAAAACAATCATAATTAGCGTATTAGACGTAATAATTAGTTACATCTGTGAATCGGTGCTAAATGTCGCTTTGCATTGTTCTAAAAAATAGAATATGTGCGAAAGTAAACAATGGATTTTAATTACATTTGTATTATTATTCAAAATAACAATTGGACAATTTGTTTATCGTGCGTTCTTTGATGTAGTACCAATTACCTTTTGTAATTTCTATCTCGTTTTATTGTTAACTAATTTTCACCAGCACCTGATTGCTTTGTTTTAATATACAAAATGTATACGCTGTACATGTTCAAATGCTAAATATTTATAAATATACAAGACGTTTACAAGATTTTTTTAAAGTTTTCAAAATTAAAGACCACGGGAATTAAGGACCAAGTAGTACTTTCTAATACAATTATTGCTGAAGATTCGCCGTAAATTACGGCGATTCATCGCGGCGATTTTTCGTGACCCGCCACGAAATTCGGCGAACTTGCACGCGGCGATGTTTTACCGCGAAGTGTCCCGTCGCGACATAGACTACACTCGCGGCATAACGCGACTTTTGCGGGTTTCGCGTGGCCAGTACTGTAACTTAATATTATTAATAAATACTAAATATTATTAAATCTAAGGCTTAATTCCATGTATTTCTGGATTATCTCTCTTGTATTTGAAGTTAACTTTAAATTTTCTTGGCAAATAAAATAATGCATAATCCAATGCATTACTTTTTTAAGAAATTGTTATTAAACTTGATACATCATCTCTTCAAAATACAGTGATGAACAATAAAATATGCATTAAAAACATATCATACCTTGAATCAAAACACCACCAATCATAACTGGTATAAGTTTACAACACTTAAATATAACCTGGGTAGGGTAGTTGAGATATCCAACTGACGTGTTGGAAAGACCCATTGTAGCTACAGTCAGAAATGCTAGTAAACAATACATTTTCAAAGGAATCCTGAAATTAAAACAATTTAATTTTAGTGCTTTATAGTTGAGAAAATTTATTCTGTTTACTTGAAATAGTAGCGTAATATTATGTTCTGAAACATTTTATTCTGTTTACATACAATATTCATGTGTGTTAAAATGCAGAGCCATTCTATGTTAAAACTTTTTTGGGAATTGACCATTAGATTATAGAAACAACATAATTTTACTATTTATTAGTTCTATAAAAAAATTTCATTAAATTTAGCTTAATACCCTTTAATATGATGCTCTGTGATGGTGTTGCTCAATACTAAAAAAGACCATCTTTAAAAATCAACTTTCATGGAAAAAATCTATCAAATTTATTGAACCCATTTAGAATGTCCAGGATTACTAGGAATGAACATATATCTTTCTCATTATTATGCCCTGCACAAAAATTAAGTATGAAAAATTACAAAGGGCAATAACTCTAAATCTACACCTTCGAGAGATATAATTCTTACATACTGTCCTCCTCCTGAATAAGTTCTATCCATTTACAGTATAAAGTTTCCAGCTGCTATTCATTTACTAGTCAGTTCCAATAGCCACCTACAATGCTATGTAACCACTTCCACCTATATAATCACTTCCAACTATGAAACCACTTACGGGTATACACTTAAACAAAAATTTTAGGTCATTTCAATATCCTCCTTAGTAATAAATCAGTGTGATACAATTTAGTTGGAATGAACTGTTTTACTGCCAAAAAAGACATTAAATTTAAGCATTTATAAAACTATCACTTACTTTCTTGAACGATCTCCCGTAGCAACCATTTCTATGAGACCAAAACAAGTATAACAAAAAAACTGTACAAGCGTCAGATACCAGCCATGTGGGCGAAACTCCTCAAGTCTGAATATTAATTCCTGGAATATATATAAGACAAGAGCTGCTAGTAGGACAACTTGCTCAACTATTCTCAGTATTTCGTAGCAAAACAAGCAAACTTCTTTGAATAGGTAATCCACCCCCTTATGAAAAAACCACTTGAATGAAGCATGTTAATAATCTAATGTACAAAATAGGAGAGAATGTGAATTTGCTTTCTTAACGATTAATGATACAAACCCCATAATATCGGAAAATGTTGTGCCGAGCAAAATTGTTTTGATATCTTTGTGAGATGTAATAATAATAACATTACTTTCTGAACCCTTTTGTGAATTAGGATTCCTATTCTGAACACTGTGAGTTTGCAAAAAAATAACATTGACATTTTCTGTATTTCAAAGAAGGGAATGGCGAAGGATAGTAATCAATTAAACATCAAAGCACAGTATTACCTGAAAATATCCATAGATGAGATAAAAGAAAAATGTCGCTGAACACAGTATCAAAAATTGTGCAGTACTTGAAAAATAAGTTAAATCCACAAAAAATATTTTCATTTCCTTTTTCTTGTCAACTGTTTCTAAATTATCTCCCATTTCAATGTAGGTAATGTCCCTTAATCCAAGAATCTGTCGTAGGTGACTTTCTGTTCTAAGCTTTTTGGAGTCCCTTGACATACTTTATGCAAATGATAAAAATCAACCTGCAAAATGAAACACATATTATTAGTAACACTAATAAATATTTAATTCACCAATTTAACAAAACTTGTAAGAATATGCAAATAACTACATATTGCCAAAGGCTACAATAATTTAACATTTATCTGTAAGTCATATAATTTTAAAGTACCGTAAAATTCCTATTAAACTCCCCTCTCCTAATAAAAATAAAAATTTAACTTTTTATTAACCCTTTCACTGCCATAGGGACGGCATATGCCGTCCCTATTATTTTCGGCGTATTTGCCATATGGACGGCTTTTGCTGTTTCTATAATAATAATAATAATTATAATAATAATAATAATCATCATAATAAATATATAGATAATTATACCATCGCCAATAATTATTATTATACTAGCAGATTTGGAAACATTTATAATTATTATAATACTAATAATAAATAATCATAATAATATTAATTTATAATAAAGTAATTTCTTAGAAAATCTTCTCACTTCTGGCAAATAGGTGATCAATACATAAATAACCCTCTGGCAGCGTAAAGGTTAAAGATAACTAATGTACAGGTAGACAGTTACTAGTAAACCTATGTTGCTATTTTTGAAATATACTTAAAAAGGATCAAAGACTCAAGTTAGATTAGTATCACAACCTGGTCATTAAATCAGAAAAGCGCAAGCGCTATTTGCAAAAGGCGAAAAATATTTAATATATTTTATGCTATTTTCATAATAAAGAAAAGGGAAATTATAAAAAAAACATACTAAATAAATACAGTGAGAAAGTTGGATGAATTAATGAACACTGACCTCTCTCAAATTAAATAAAAAAAACTTTACATGTTTATAAAAATAGTCTTAGAAAAATATTAACCTAAATATTATGTTAAATTTTGATAAATATATTTAAAAAAATTTGTTTAACTTTTATTTTGTGTGAATGTTAAATTTCCTTCTGTCTATGTTAAAAGAATATTGTGAGATGCGCGAGTTACATACTATTTACCTCGTAAACATTTGTAATTTGTTATTTACCTCATATTAACAATTGTATTGTGTTTTGAGTGAATAATAAAATCTTGAAAAATCTTGACAATTTGTTCTTGTCAATAAATGACTGTCTGCTATTTGTATAAGCTGAAAAATAAAAGTATACTAAAAAAGTTTAAACTTTCAGATTTTATTATCAGTAGCAACAAATGAATTCAAACTGTTTTTTTTTATGTCAATATTCATGAATACTTATAAGATCTTTTTTTACTTGTAATAAAGTTTTGAAAACATTGGAAACTTCATTACAACCACTAAAAATAAACTTTTCAACCACTAAAAATAAAAACATTTTGAAGTTCATTTTCCACTTACTGTATATACATAATAACAAGAGCGATCAGTGATCACATGTGTCGCCTCATGATGGCCAATTTCATGTTGGGACAAGTTTTGTGACAGACGGACAGACAGACGGACAGTGCACAACTAGACTTGGTACTGATCATTCCTGTAAAGTTTGGATAAAATTGCACCAGTAGTTTATGAGGAGTAGTCCGGACAAGCTTTTGTGTATCTGGCAACACACAGAAAAAAACACCTTTTTTCAAAGGGCCATAACTCGGCCAAAAATCATTCAACCGGAAAACCCGTGCAATATGTGCAAGGACTTGAGCTACAGATCAATCATGTAAAGTTTCATTGAAATTGTATTAGTGGTATAAGAAAGTAGTCCGGACAAACTTTAAAAAATAAAAATTATTTAAGGGCCATAACTCTGACAAAAATCATTGAACCGGAAAATGCTGACAATATGCACAACTAGACTTGGTACTGATCATTCCTGTACAGTTTGGATGAATTTGCACCAGTAGTTTATGAGGAGTTAGTCCGGACAAGCTTTTGTGTATCTGGCACACACAGAAAAAACACCTTTTTATTGAAGGGCCATAACTCTGCCAAAAATCATTCAACGGGAAAACCCGTGCAATATGCGCAAGGACTTGAGCTACAGATCAATCCTGTAAAGTTTCATTGAAATTGCATAAGTGGTATAAGAGAAGTAGTCCGGACAAACTTTTAAAATTAAAATTATTAAAGGGCCATAACTCTGACAAAAATCATTGAACCGGAAAATGCTGACAATATGCACAACTAGACTTGGTACTGATCATTCCTGTAAAGTTTGGATGAAATTGCACCAGTAGTTTATGAGGAGTAGTCCGGACAAGTTTTGTGATGGACAGACAGACGGAAGTTCTAACAGGAGAGTAATTATGTGGCTACTCTATTGTTCTCTCTATTGTTCTTTTTAGCCACACAAAAGAAAATAGCCACATAAAAGCATTACGGAATGAATGACATCAAAGAGAAAGAACAGTTACCTATTGTCCCTCTAGCCACAAAATTACTCTCCTGTGAGTGCGGACGGACAGACAGACGGACGGACGACCGCGAAGTATACACATATAAGGAAAATCAATGACCCCCAGGGTGGGGCCAATTTTGACCCCAGGGCTTTTATTTGAACAAACTTTGTAGACACTCATTAGAAGATGTTTCATGCTAAATATCTTAGCTCTAGCTCTTTGGGTTCTTTAAAAGAAGATTTTTTAAGTTTATACTATATGCATATTGGGAAAATCAATGACCCCCTGGGGCGGGGCCAATTTTGACCCCAGGGCTTTTATTTGAACATACTTGGTAGACACTTACTAGAAGATGTTTCATGCCAAATATCTAAGCTCTAGCTCTTTGGGTTTTTTAAAAGAAGATATTTAAAGTTTTTTCTTTCGGTTGCCATGGCAACCAGAGTTCTGCATGGAATTAAATTCTTTGAACAATTTTTAAAGGTGACCACCAAAGGAACATTCCTGTGAAGTTTGGATGAAATTGGCTTAGTGGTTTATGAGGAGATGTCATTTAAAGTAAAAGTTTACAGACGGCCGGACGCCGGACGAAAAGCGATCACAAAAGCTCACCCTGTCACTTAAATTTGTGACAGGTGAGCTAATAAAATGTATATTTGTCAATCCCAGCAGTCATGTACTGATCATATATATCAAAAAGCTGTTTTAAAATTTTTTTATATTTAAACGTCTATAATAATACGTATTATACTATAAGTACTGGTGAGGTAAGGACCCTACTGGAAATAAGTGCTTGCACTTTCGTAGGTTATCCTTGACCCCCCAGTCTAAAGAAAATCAATTAATCAATCAATCAAGGTGCAAAATCTATAGATATGGTAGCCTCTTTGTACATGCACAGATCATTCTTTGCCGAAAACAAATCAAGGATGGACAGCAATCCAGTGAACATATTAAAGCAGCACGCCTCCAGATTAATGCTTATTTTCATGAAAATTTTGAAAATGTAATTAATAGCATAATATTGTATATTAACCAAAAGAAAGCAAAAGCCAATTTATACATTAGATTACCAATGGCACATACAACCCATGTTAATTACAAAAGGTTGTCAAAATATGCAAAAATTGCCCTTACTGCGTTAGTAACACAGTATAAATATAGTTACACATAATGAAAAAAACAACATTAATTGCCCATTACATCTAAATTATTACTTGAATCTTGAATCTTTCTACTTTTCCTTAACTCTTAGGATACATTTATTTTAGTTTGAATTTATCAAAATATTTTTGCTCATCTTGAGGCATGCTGCTTTAAAGGTGGTAAGTTGGGCCATCCTTAAAAAAAGGTTTGTTTGCAGTAACCCGCCCCAGAATTCTCAAGGTGGGTAGGTAGGTAGATTTTTTTTTTTTTATTGAACTGTACTCCCAAATAAACATGGAATTTCAAAATGCTGGAAAATAAATGCTTTGATAATCTGGTAACAATTAATAAATTGATAACTGAATTCTAATTTAATAAGACCTATATTTTATTTCTTCTATTAACCTTTAAAAGTACAAACACAAAGCACAAGGCATAATTTTCTGATTCAAAAATTTTTTTTTTTATCCAGACCATGAAAAAAAATTTTGAGTAGGGGCAAATTTTGTGAGTCGGTCGCATTACTGCAAACAAACATTTTTTTAAGGATGGCCTTGTGTGGAAAAAGAAGTATACCACAGTAGACTAGAATGTTTTAGCTATGTCTTTTTTGTAATGTTTTTTTTTTTCAATAATGTCAACTCCACAATAAACTAAAAAAATATTATTTCATATCATGTTATGTCACACAAAAAAAGTACCGTTTATGTAGATTTAGAAAAGAGAGTACTGATACGGATACACACAGTGAAACTACATGTATATATGACTTAATAGGAAAAAAAAAATTTTCTCTAAAAAATGTGATATAAAATAACATGACATTAAATTGATTAAATACAATTTATTTCAAGTGTGTTAGTTAATATATATTTTGTAGTTTTGGACATTCCTACTGTTGTTTTATTATTGCATCCCTTGTATGAACAGGAGTACCTCATGCAGTAACAATGCATGGCACTTTACTTCTTGATATAAATATAAAAGTTAAAATTACACAAAAGTTTGGGTACTTCCTAAATAAGTTATAAAGTGAAGAACAGAAGAAGGGGCTCTAACTCTAGACACATGTAAACCAATTGGTTATGTTCCTTGTCATACAGTTGTGCCATGTTTTAATAAAAAGCCCGAAAGCGTACAATACACCCATTGACAGTCTCTAAATAACCAAGGTATATCATGTGAAAAAATACCAGTTGTTTATGTTTCCCTATCTTCGAGTAAAATTGATATCTCTCATGGTAAAAGTTAAAACAATACAAATTTATCCCCTTTTAAACAACTAGTTTGGGGCCATTTAATGTCCGATTTTAAAATTTATTAAACCAATGAAAAGCTTGTGATCTTTAGCTTCATCTCAGTATATATTTCAACACATCGATTCGTTTGACACTACTTAAGGCATTTCAATTTACCTTCAAACCTACAACAAGTCAGACGGTGACCATTTTACATATAATTCATACAGTGAGACACGCAACCTATTATCTTTATTTGCAATTATACTGATAAGAATAACCTGTTGTCTGCTAGTTCGGAACTGTCAATTGTTTGGCTACATTGACCTTTTCTAAAACCTAGCTAAACACCGTTTTCTGGTCAGGGCCTAAAAACCCTTCTTTGTAGAGGCCGAATATAGGCTGCTTCCCTAACCAAACTAGCCTCTTTTTTTCCCCAGTTTGGTCCTCAAAATTCCCCAGTCTTTTAAAATTTCCCATAGAATTTAGAAAAAATTAAATGATGGGGTTGAATTAAGGTTTTTTACTGCCATATTTGTATTGCCCAGTGCTTTTTGCTTGTCTATTTTGAAAAACTTGTTAAAAGTTTGTGTTAAATTTGCAACCCCTTTTCCCAAAGTATGCCAAAATCACGAATTTTTTTCCCCAAGAAAAAGGCTGAGGCCCCTTCCCCAAAATTGGTGTTTTGGCCCTGGCGGTACCTTGCGGATTTAGCTCTTGGGAATTACACCAAATGAAGTACATAACACAGTTACATGATATTTCTATTTTTTATCATTATTTTACCGTTTAAGGTGAAAAAAATTAATGTATTTGAAATTTATCAATATTCCTTTAATATCTATTGCAAATTTTTCAAAAAATAAAATTGTTTATAATGAAAATCAATCAAATAAAAACAGCCGTAGTGGAATCTTCCATAATAAATAAGGTTATTTTCTGCGAAAACTTGTGTATTTACTTTATTTTTTGTATGCAATTATTCATAAAATGATATTTAATTGTTTTCTAACAAAGAAATATTTGAATTATTTCACTTTAATGAAAAAAGTCCAAAAACACCTCAAGTTCGTTATTACACTCCATTATGTGAATTCCCCAGAGCTATGTACAGAAAGTACCGGAAAACGGCGTTTAGCTAGGTTTTCGAATTCGTGAATAGAACCCATAATACGGGGAAGTCAAAGGCCGGGACCACGAAGCGGGCCCGGGCTTTGGCTTGCCCAGCTATAGACTACACGTGTATATTTAAAAGGAAATCAAATAAAAATCAATTGAAAAATATATAGAATTCCATACCTATCAATGAAATTTTCAGTGTCAGTTCTAGTTGGGCGCCGCCATTTTCAATGTAACTCAATGATAAAATGTGAGATATTCCAATAACGGCAATCGCAACTTTTCGGATTGATAATAATCATTGAGTGTTCCGAGTGAATCGGAAGTGGTGCATGAAATACCGAATGACACATTTAAAATGGAAAAATAAATGATTTTTTAACTGACTTAATTCCCCGTTCATAGGCTATGCCTAATTTCATATTATCATAATTCATATAGGCTTACCAGAGCACAGTTCAACCAGTACAAGATGGGTACACTTTCTGGAGGAACTGATAACTTCCGTACATGCCAAGGCAGAATGAATCAAAATACGTTAACTATAAAGCGGGGCGAATCGTCATAAAATGGGCGAAAAGTTATGGGACGAATCATCAGCGGGGTGAATACTGGCCGGTCGAATAATGTAACATTATCATTTCAGTCGATGTTAAAACGAATTATTCATTTTGTTATAAAATACGTTGGTGCAGAATATGAATTGAATGCATACTAACAGTTATTAAAGCCTTTCTTTTGAAAAATGAGAACACGTAAACCAATTTCAATACAGTGGCTGCTGCAGCCTGGTTCCCAGTCTAACGCAGTGATCTCCCCTTCTTTCTTGGGAATACGAAGGCAGCACACCACACTAAATGAAGTCGCAGCTTCGAATGGCCAGGGAGGATTTCATGGATATAGTGACTATTGTGGATTTAAATGACTGGTTGTCTTTAAAATGCATTTTTAGCATGAAATTTGTTTTTGTGACATGTAATATGATCATTGGCAAATTCGAAAACATGATTAGAAATCACATGCTGATAATTATTGATGTCAAGGTCGCCATTGTTTGTAAACATTGCTTTTAAACAGCATGCTCGGTGAAAACAAGTAATTTTACAGGGGGGTACAAACTTTCAGCAATAGCAAAAAATCTACAAGGCCAAGCACCTATTTCTTTGTGATATTTTGCATGCATAGGGAGTTGCTAAAGCAGTGACAGAGTTTTTGTAGACCGTATATTTGCAGGTATTTTTTGCCGGAGGGATGAAAAATGTTGTTTTGGGTCTCGGACCACTATAGATTTTTGGCTTTTACGGAATGAATTGGAATTTTTTTAACTGCCTGACTGTTGAACATGGGATGATTTCATTACAGATTTGCAATGGTATGACATATATGTTCTTAACAAAATGTGTTTTCTTTTTCCAGGTTGTGTAGTTTGGGATCAGATTTATCAGACATATTGCTTGTAGGACATTGACGGCAGAAACTTGAAATTTAGTGTGGAGTGCTACCTTAAGGTAAAATGAAATTTTTTCAATGCTTGTTTTTTCTTATTAAACTTTGTGTAAATACTCTAGAATACACACTGACTACAATGATGATGAAATTTCATAATAATATTAAACACAGTGTATGAAAGTCAGCTTTAAAAAGGGGAGGTAACTCAAATTCCAGAAATTCTTTGTGAAATGTATTAAAGGTGCTGTGTCTGCTGTGTTGATTACACCTACTTATTCTAGGAGATACAGCTTTAGAAGAATGCTAATTTTCACATATAGAGCTATGAAGGTTAAATTAGATGTTGTTTTCCTGCTTTTTGTGACTTTAAATTTAGGAAAAAGGCATGCATTTAATGAATTTCAGCTGTATGTGTGAAACATGGCCATCCGAAGTGTTTCGAGTGATGCAAAATCATTGTATGGAGGTAAATTTTTGCTGGAAATCACTTTTAAGGGCAAGTGGATATATAATCTAGGTTTTCTGGTGAGATTGTGACCATTTTAAAGCTGAGCGAGCAAGATCGACTAGTCGGAAAATTTGGTTTTTGCACTGTCACTTGGTGAATTTCGATTCCCTAGGAGACCCACATTGTGATGTCTATAATGCTGTGAAGGCCCTGACAAATGCTTTGTCTCTTTGTTTTTGACTTTACACATAAACCTATATGAACATTGTGCATGCCAAATAGATTTTCTACTGTGTAGGACTGAAAAAAATAGCATATATTAGTGTCTGGCAGGAACATATCTGATATATTTTGTGCCCCCCCCCCCCCCCACAGTGTCACATGAAGCCAGTTTATTCTTAAACTGTATGGCAATTTGTTGAATATTTCTTCCATATCATATGACATAAGGATATATTTGTGCAAATTAGTTGTATAGATAGTATGGAACCCATTTTTTCTACACCTTACATTGGGAATTCTTTCTTTTTCAACATGTACTAAAAACAGCGTGCCGAGGGCTGAAAATGGGGTAAACGGTATAGTTCATTAAAGGCACATATAAAGAAAAGCAAACAATTCCTAGCAAAATTAAATCATTTTATTTCTTGAAATATGCATAAATTTGCAGAAAAAGTCTGTATAAAGTTCAGCAATCAATGTTAAGGTGCTCCTTAAGGCAGCACACCACACTAAATGAAGCCGCAGCTTCGAATGGCCAGGGAGGATTTCATGGATATAGTGACTATTGTGGATTTAAATGACTGGTTGTCTTTAAAATGCATTTTTAGCATGAAATTTGTTTTTGTGACATGTAATATGATCATTGGCAAATTCGAAAACATGATTAGAAATCACATGCTGATAATTATTGATGTCAAGGTCGCCATTGTTTGTAAACATTGCTTTTAAACAGCATGCTCGGTGAAAACAAGTAATTTTACAGGGGGTACAAACTTTCAGCAATAGCAAAAAATCTACAAGGCCAAGCACCTATTTCTTTGTGATATTTTGCATGCATAGGGAGTTGCTAAAGCAGTGACAGAGTTTTTGTAGACCGTATATTTGCAGGTATTTTTTGCCGGAGGGATGAAAAATGTTGTTTTGGGTCTCGGACCACTATAGATTTTTGGCTTTTACGGAATGAATTGGAATTTTTTTAACTGCCTGACTGTTGAACATGGGATGATTTCATTACAGATTTGCAATGGTATGACATATATGTTCTTAACAAAATGTGTTTTCTTTTTCCAGGTTGTGTAGTTTGGGATCAGATTTATCAGACATATTGCTTGTAGGACATTGACGGCAGAAACTTGAAATTTAGTGTGGAGTGCTACCTACTGATAAAGCGGTATAGATGGATACCGAAAATAAGCTATTTTCGCGAAAATAAGATCTCGCTACGAAAATAAGATTTATTTTTGAAATAGTGCATTTATCTGTTTAAATAATTATGTAAGTTATATATTTATGCATTCTTTGGGTGATTTTACAGCAAATTGAAATTTCAGAACCAAAAAAATATCTAAAAAAGTGCATTTTGAGCCGAAAATACATAGCACGAATATAGCTCAAATCGCCGTGTGAGCGAAAATAAGATCGGGTCTACGAAAATATGATATAATATAATGCATTAAAAATGCATTTTTGTTGTTATTAAATGATTTGTATGAATGAAATTATATAAAATGAAATGTTTTGTAATGAAATATTAAACGTTTGTTCGGTAAATTTGGTAAATATCCCAAATAGTATAGAAAGAAGGCATGCGAAAATAAGGTAGACAGACGTTTCACTATTGAGACGGTTCACACCAAGACGGTTCACACCAAGACGTTTCACTCCCAAAAGGGAGTGAAATGTCTTGAAGACGTTTCACTCCCTTTTTATACCAAAATTTTTCTAAGACTGATGATATACTAAAATAAATAGACTTTGTATTTAATAAAAATTAATTACACTTTTTGTTAATGACTGTTTACTCCGTACTTAAGTTTGTGTATCATAATTGTTATCCCTGTTTCTATATTTATTATCGTACATGTGGAACAGGTAAGAATGCATTATTTCGTTATCATAAATACTTTTTAAACAGTAAATTACATTTTCATAAATACTTTTTAAACAGTAAATTATATTTTATAGACAAAATTCTGAAATTTTAGACCCTGTATTATGTACGTATATGTAGAAGGTTTAAACCTTTGTCAAGCAGTACCTATATAGATAAGTAATTTAACTTAATGGCCATTGCAATCAGAAATGCCTTTAGATAAAATTAAAATAAAAGCATTGGGACTTTTTCAATATTTGTCACGTAAAATCATTATTTTGTGACTAAAATTCAATATAAAAGAAAAATTGTCTTTCATAACGTGAGCCATCTTAAATCATAATAAAACTGATGATATTAAAGAATAATGATATTAAATATCAGAGAAGTTGCATGAAAACATATTAAAATTTATATACATTGTGATTCATGTTCTTCTTCTCTTTTTTTTTCTTTTTTTTTTAATTATTTTTTTTGTGGGGAGGGGGATATATGTTGGAGACTGGATATAATTGTATTATCTTTACAGCTGTTAATGATAAGAATTCATAGGTGATTTTCTTTGCATTAAGTATATATTTGCATTCTGCAAATTTTCTAAAATAATTTATGTATATATCGGATTAAATATTATTTTTATTTGTTATATAAACAAAACTTATAATGGAGAAGTTTCTGTTTCCAAGACTTTTGTTTTAATTGGATGTCATCTATAAACAATTTTTATGGTCCAATAAACAACTGATTAGTAAACTGTTGATGCTAAAGTGCAGTGTTTATACAACTGATTTAATAGTGATGTCAAACTGTTAGTTGTTGGTCTCAGTGTTTATACAACTAATAAGGTGATGAGATTACTGTGAACACCACAATTACCTACGTTTGTTTAATGGCTACTTTTTAATAAATTGATAAAGAAAAATTCAAAAGAATAATTAATTTTATACAAATCTTTTGCATATTATTGTTTAAGACTTACATGAAATAACAAATATTTTAATTTTATAATACTATTACTATATAATTGATATTTTTTATTATTTTAACAATAATTTTTTTGATAAAAATAATTGATATCAAGTTAATGACATTATTTCCATGTGACTTATTTTTTACTAGTACTAATGACAATATTATTCTCAAGAGTTTATATTATAGTTTATATAAATTACTTAGTATGAATTCCTTTTTAACAATAAATTATTGTGTGTTTTATTTTGAGTAACCAACATCACCTATTAAACCATTTTTCAATGCAACAAAAATAAAAAAATGTATATTACAGAACTTTAATTGCTTATCTACAGCAGAAAAACATACATCAATATAAATAATCAATCCTGATATGGCTATTAAAAATGGAAATAAATTTGTTAACTTTCCTAAAAAATATCTAAAAAATGGGAGTGAAACGTCCATACAATTGACAAATTGGGAGTGAAACGTCTAGGTGTGAACCGTCTTGGGAGTGAAACGTCTCAATAGTGAAATGTCTTGGGAGTGAAACGTCTGACATTCCGAAAATAACCCAAATGGCCACTACGAAAATAAGATCATACCTTATAAAATTGTATTAATTGCAAAAGTAAATCTTCTCTTACAAAACAAGAAAAGGTAGTGGAGTGAAAAAGCATCAAAATAAAAGCAAGAATTAACCAGTGCGAAAAATAACCCAGAAACAACTACTACAAGAATAAGATCTACTGTATATAGAATATGTACGAAAATAAAATCTATAGTGTACTCTACGAAAATAAGATCTGTAAGACTAGTATGTACATACGAAAATACGGTTATACGAAAATAAGACCTCTTAGTAAATAATACCTGTATGAAAATAATATATGTATGAAAATACTTATACTTGCACGAAAATAAGATCCAATTGAAAATCATGATGATCTATACGAAAATAAGATCTGTAAACAATAAAACCTGTATGAATTTTTTATGAATATGTTTTTTGCCAAAATAAGATATATATACGAAAATGAGCTATGTTTAAAAAAAATACCTGCATGAAAATACTATATGTACGAAAATTAGATCCTATTGAAAATGTGATCTATACGAAAATAAGATCTGTAAAAAATTACTGTATGAATTGATATATCTGCACGAAAATAAGATCTCTGCAAACATAAAATCTGTATGAAAATAATTTTTTAAATCAATTATTGATAACAAAAAAAAACGCTTTAAATACATTATATCAAATATAAATCTTATTTTCGTAGACCCGATCTTATTTTCGCTTTACACGTCAATTTGAACTATTTTCGTGAGAGTATTTTCGGCTCAAACTTCACTTATTAAAATTTTTTTTTGTTCTGAAATTTTAATTTGCTGTAAAATCATTCAATGAATGCATAAATATATAACTTACATAATTATTCAAACAGATAAATGCACTATTTCAAAAATAAATCTTATTTTCGTAGCCGCTATCTTATTTTCGCGAAAATAGCTTATTTTCGGTATCCATCTATACCCCTGATAAAGGGAAGTAACCGCTCCTAGGAGTTTGTCTGGTTCCCTGCTACTTCGATACAACCAACAAAAATACTGTAAGGTCAGACTTAAGTATTGAATTTCCCATAGAGTAATAGTCCCTATAATCGTACCCTAAAATTGACTTTTCGTGCTAAAGATCACAGGGACCCAGCACAGTGTTCGGACAGTGTAAAAAAGTAATTCTAGAAAAAAATATATACTGTATATATAATATATAGACAAGGGGTTGAATTCGCCAAATCGGCCATGTATGCCACTAGTCCAGTATTATTTATAAGTCAAAATTGCAAAGTCATTCTTACGTAAATCATATAAAGCTACAAATCAAATTGCAGCTAAATGACATCACTAGACGTTGACAATAACATAATTGTCCCCACTTATACCGTTTATGAACCAAAAAAAACCCCGATATTTCGGATAGAATATATCGTATTTTTGCTAGGTCGGACACGACCGCGTAATTAACCTGTCCCCACTCGATTTTCTACGAGTAAAAACGCAATTTCAAACCATGTCATTGTACCAACCCGCAATAAATCGATAAATCAAAACCAAAGAAACAACACTATCCCAACACTGTGCTGGGTCCCTGTGCTAAAGATGTGATTTTTTAGACAATGAAATGCCTGAAACATGAAAATGATCTTGATATCTAGCCAACCCTTTCATCTTTGCAAAATGAATTCAAAGAGAATTACTAGTACCCCAATGTTCTGCTGATCACAGGACTGCCATACACTTTTTTTATTATTTTTTTTTGAAAATATCCAAGCAGGGTCTTTCAAAAAGATTTGTTACGAAAATCTTCGATTAAGGAAGTCTCCGACGTTTGATAAGACAACACCAAAATCGTAGGTCGATAGTACGATAAAAACGGTCGAACGATCGTTGATAAGACGGGCCCCTGATCCCAGCCAGAAATTATCATTGAGACTTTAGCTACAGAGACCTCAGCGAACTTGTTTATGGTATTGCTAGACCTCTTCGCACAACGTCAAAATAAATGCAACATTTAAAGTTATGGAACCCGGAACTAATTACAAGACTCGTGAAATTTTTCATTTTCTTAAGAAAATACAGTTTTCATGCTTAAAACATTCCATTTTCATCCAATCTCCCCTTGTCTCATTTATTCTTACGGTATTCCCAGCATTATGTTACTACACAATATACAAGGGGTAGAATCACGCCGTTCGTTACTCAAACAAACAAGATGGCGGATGCAGCCAAAAAAATAGGGTTTCCCTTTTTTCTCTGAAATACGTGATGTTCTAATGTAAAAGTACATATAACAACCTTCTCAACAATTTCCTTGCACACAGGATTTTATTTCATGATGTTTCGTCCCGTACTTCACCTGAAACGCGCGTCACCAGATTCGAAGCGAAAGAATTTTCCACCGAAAAAGGCTAATAAGGCCTAATTTAGTAAGTGTGTACCTTGTAATGAGTCAATTACTTTTAAATGTGACTTTGTTTTTAACGGCATAATTGTACAAAGTTACATTTCAGAAAGGTATAGTGTGACTAAAAGGTTGGTCTAGCTCATACACATACATAAACTTAGGCCAATTGAAAACAACAACAAATATAGATGTTACAATTTTAAAGTTGAGAGCATTAAAAAATAGGTATTTAACAGTCATATATATTTTTTGGTACGGGAGGGCTTGTGTCCGCCTTGTTGATTTCACGGGAGGGATTTTGTACGCCAAGTCATTTTCACGGGAGGGCAAGCTTATGTCTGCCCTGTCATTTTTACGGGAGGGCTTTTGTCCGCCTGGTCATTTTTGGACGGGAGAGCTTTTGTCTAGGAGAGCTTTTGTCCGTTTCCCGACTGGCTGATTTAGGGAATAAAAGGCCTAATTTAGTAATTTACATGATGTACACGTTCTTGATTATTATAGTCTATATATTATAATAAGGCCTATAATTTAGTAATTAATTTACATGATGTACACGTTCCTAATAATTATAGTCTATTATAATAAGCCCTAAATTAGTAATGTACATGGTGTACACGTTCTTGATTATTATTGTCTATTATAATAAGGCCTAATTAAGTCATAGTCATTTAGTATGATTTACATGATGTACACATTCCTGCATGATTATTGTAGTCTATTATAATATGGTCTAATTTATAGTAATTTACATGATGTACACGTTCTTGGTTATTATAGTCTATTATAATAAGGCCTAATTTAGTAATTTACGTGATATCATTATAAGGCCTAATTTAGTAATTTACGAGATGTACACGTTCTTGATTATCATACTCTATTATAATAAGGCCTAACAGTAATTTACATAATGTACACGTTCCTGATTATTATACTCTATTATAATAAGGCCTAACAGTAATTAACATGATGTGCACGTTCCTGATTATTATAGTCTATCATAGAAAGGCCTAGTTTAGTTATTAACATAATTATGATATATATATATATATATATATATATATATATATATATATATATATATATATATATATATATATATATATATATATATATATATATATATATATATATATACGCGTTCCTGATTATTATAGTCTATTAATATAATACGTAACAGTAATCTACATGATACACACGTTCCGGATTACAATAGTCTATTAAAATAAGGCCTAATTTAGTAATTTACATAATGTACACGTTCTTGATTATTATAGTCCATTATAATAAGGCCTTACAACAACAACAACAACAACAACAATCACTTTTATTTTCCAGTCAGTTTACAATAGTAACAACATGACATATTATCAATATAAGTTTCAAACAGTATGTGGGTTTAACTTAGAACTAAGTTTTTCAGGGGGACAGTAAAATAGATTATGAAAATAAAAATATACATAAATATTTATATATGGCATTGTCATATTGACTTAGACAATTACGACAAATATTACTGTGGATTGTATAAATAGCCTCTTTTCTGAGTAAAATTACCGTGGGATTTTTTTTAACTACAGTAATTTACGTGATGTACACGTTCCTGATTATTATGGTCTGTTATAATAAGGCCTAATTTAGTTATTTACGTGATGTACACGTTCGATCCTGATTGTTATAGTCTATTATTATAAGGCCTAACGGTAATTTACATGATGTACACGTTTCTGATTATTATAGTCTATCATAATAAGGCCTAATTTAGAAATTTACGTGATATACGTAGTCTATTGTTCATCGTCATCAGCATCATTGATCAGCATTTTTTATACACATTTAAAATATTTTTATTGACTTGACTTCAAATAGATTAATTATTTAACAAATTAATAATTGATTTTTTTAATTTAACATCCAATGAAATTAGTTGGTATATATCCATACACTGTTGGTAGGATTGGCAATGTGTCAAGAGATCCTATTGGATGTCGCTTCCTTGTGACGTCACAATATTGATGACGTCTTGACAACAGCTGTATTTTCAAGATGGCAAGCGTGATAAATGATTTAAGATTTTCCCTACAACGTCTGCGCATGAAATATGTAAGTAAAATCACTTATATAACTGATGCTTTACTTTTAAGTGCCCATATCTGTATAAATTAATACATGGTATTATTGTTACATGTCAACTTTGTATGCAATTATCTGCTAGCAGCTACACAGTAGGCTAACGACAAATATTGAAATAAGAACGGGGTCGGGTAGCCTAATTAATTTGGCGTGAACGGTTTGACCCATTTTACAGACTTTTTTTTCTTACTGTCAAAAAGACAGCGCCCGTCCAAAATTATCTCGGTGTCTCTTTGACAAGTCTAATTAGTTGGACTAGGGGTCGGGGAACATTCATGTCATTGCATTTATAAATTTGAATTCTGATTTTTATTGTCTTCGCCTAGATCTTCTTTGTTTCCAATAAATCTTATATCAAATTCCATTTTGTGAACCTAAAAATAAGGATTAATACAGATTTTTTACAACTTTATAATTAGAATCTACTTTAATTTGGCATCATCATCCCACAGGAACTTGAAATTCTATCAATAATGACAATATTAATGATAATATCCAAAATATACCTCCTATACAGTATAAATAAACACTGTGTTTATTTATACTGTATATCGTATCGTATCGATTTATTCAGGGAATAGACATACATGTATACACATACAATTTTATCACAGATATCAACTTGAATATAAATAAAAACACACATATAAATGCACAAAAATAATTATACGATTAATCAATAAGTATGTTCTATGTAACCCTAGGATTGCCCATTAAGCTAAAAGCTTATTTCCAATGGGGTCCATTTTCTGTAAAATTATTACACTAATTAACTTACATAATGATAAATGAATTATAAAGAAGTTAAACTTAATGACAATTTTCAATAATCAAAACACATTTTTCAATATAATAAGACAAGTACATTGTACACAAACAAAATGAAAAAAGTTTCTTTTAAACTAAAACATATCAAGTACACATAAACATGTTTCAAAACCTTATCATAAGATACACATCAATTTAATAATAAATAAACATATTATTCACTTGTTTATCATTTTCATTACTTAAAAAAAGTTTTACTTTCGTAAATATACGAAATTTAAATACGTATTATTTATATAGTATAGGGGGTATATTTTGGATATTATCATTAATATTGATAGAATTTCAAGTTCCTGTGTCTGTGATCATCCACTTCATCATTTTCATCGCCATCATTTTAAGCACCGTTTTATGAGGTGACTTGTTAGTCTGTGTAATGGAAGGAATGAATAAAAAAAATATCAATACAAATTTCAAATAAATAAAAAAAAAAATTTGTTTTGACCAACCAATCAGAATATTTGTTATATATTCATACGCTGTTGCTACGGTAGGCAAAGTGTCAAGCGATCCTATTGGATGTTATTTCCTTGTGACATCACAATATTTATGACGTCTTGACAACAGTTGTATTTTCAAGATGACTAACCTGATAAATGACTTAAGAATTTCCTTACTGCGTCTACGAATGAAATATGTAAGTCAAATCACTTATATAACTGATGCTTTATGTTAATGTTTACAGATGTATAAATTAATACATGATATTATTGTAACATGTCTACTTTGTATGCAATTTTCTGCTACAAGGAAATGGCAAAGGTGGAAGGACACCAATGTCACACCATTCATGTCTTTGAATTTTGATATTTTTTTTTGTCTTCGCATAGATCTTATTTGTTTCCATATAATTCTAAAACAGATTCGTGTTCAAAGCCTTGGTATTGGCCGTGTTGTCACTCCGGTATTTAAACTCTGGTATTTTCGATTACGGTAAAACTCT
This sequence comes from Ruditapes philippinarum, assembly GCF_026571515.1. NCBI lineage: Eukaryota > Metazoa > Mollusca > Bivalvia > Venerida > Veneridae > Ruditapes > Ruditapes philippinarum. The sequence continues at coordinate 158,097 of NW_026854231.1, read as the reverse complement.
CAAGTAGGGTAACAATTAATGAATATTATCAAATAGAATCTAATGACATAAAAAAATCTTTTGGATAAAAAAAATCTTTTGGATTTCCTCAGATGTATGTCTATGTTGTTTCATACTGTTTTGGTGACACTTTTGCTTGTGTCCCTTGTTGTTTTCTCGTCTACGTTAAGTATCTTCCCCATTACCCCTAGTTTTTATTTCTTTGATTAACCTCCCCCCTACCCCCGGTCTCCTGTCCCCTTCCCCTTTGACTTTGTGGGCCTATTATTCAATCATTTATTTGTTTTGAATTTATTTGAATTTCTAATCATTTACAAATTATTTATCATTTAGTGATTAACCTGTCCGTGCTCTGTCTTTGCCCTAACCTGTTTTTGCTTGGGGTCCGCCTGGGCTCCTTGCCACTGGTTCTTGTTGCTTGGTCATATGGGGGTTGCGTTCATTGAACGCCGCCTTTCCTTGTTGATCTTGTTTATCATATTTTGACGAATTCATTTGCAATGTTTGACAACTCTTGTCTATGGTCTTTGAATTGGTCTTCTTGTATGTCTGACAGCAATAGTTCTTTTGTAAATACACTTATTCATGTCTTTAAAAATATTTCTTTCTTCAGGTTTTCTCTTGATGTCTAGTACAGGGTACAGTCCTCTATGAAATGTGTTACTGTTTCCACTTCTCCACAATTACACAGACTTGTGTTTTTAGCCCCAATCTTGTTCAAATAATCATTGAGGCAATATCCACTTTGTAGTTGAAGTAACTGTCTTTGGTTGCTCAAGCCACGGAAGTTAATTTTTTTGGGATGGACTTGAGGCTTGAGTCCATAGAGATTCCTGCCAGTTTCAACAATTTCCCACCTTCTCTGCCGTTTAATGCAGACTGATTCTCTAGCTGAGTGGCGAATGTCACTTTGACTTGTTACAATGAGTGAATCTTGAATCTTCTGTTTCCATTTCCTCAGCTTCTTTTGCTGCTTCTTTTGCAAGTCTGTCAGCAATGTCATTCCCTTTTATGCCAGCATGACCTGGAGTCAAAATTAACAGTAACGTAAGCTAATTCAAGCTTCGACTAGAGTATCTCTGTTGACAGGAATTTGTGTGTCTTATTTTCCCAGCCGAGATCAATAATTCCAACAGCTGATTGACTATCACTAAGTAACTTTATCTTTTTTATTTCAAATCTTCCTATCTCAGTTAGTAGGGATTGAAGTGTTATTTTAACTACTAGAATTGATGGACATTTTTATACTGGTTGTTTCAGTTTTATAACTTCTGTGTTTGGAAAAAAATACAGGCTCCAGCACCACATGGACCTGGATTTCCTCTACAGGAACCAACAGTAAATGCTACCGCTGTTTTGGTATCTACATAAAAAAAGTGATGAGATGTGTTGTCTTTCATCTTCTTCTTGTTAAAGAGTTCTTGATTTGGAAGACCCTAGATTGTTCCAGTAATCTGGTCTGGTTCTAGATGGTTGCAGGTATTCAAGATATGAAAATTCTGGTTCAATACTGTTTAGTGTGATGGTGGTTAATGATTTCATGTCTTCTACCTGTGTGAGCATGCAAAAGAATGGAGATTGGAATTTTTTCTTGTAACTTTCCATATCTTATCTTGACAGTCTTTTTAGACTTTTTGCATGTTTTTGCCTGATATTTTTTGGGCAATTATTTTCCCCGCATTCTCGAATGGTCATTTTTTTCTCGCCTCAAATCAAGTGGAAGAACTCCAGCCAATACTTCAACTGCTTCTTTACTGGCTGTGTTGTGTAATCCACGGCAGTAAGCTAAACCTTTCCTTTGTATCTTGTCCAGGGGCTGACAGTTGGCAATCTGCCAAACAGTGAATGCATACTCCAACTGAGTTTAAAACCAAGCTTGTATAAAGATTTATCATATTTTTGACACTGATCTTCTCTGCTTTGGCTACTGACATCAAGGAAGCCAATGTTTTAGTGCATTTTCTTCCAGTGTATTCTATATGTTCTTTGAATGACAATTCAGAATCTAAGATAACTCCTAAAATGTTTGCTTTATCTTTCTGTTGCAATATTTTCTTGTTTAAGCAGATCTCTATTTGACCTAAGTTTTTCTTTTTTCCTATTAAAGATGGTGTATTCAGTTTTATCTAAAATTTATTTCATTCTCCATTCTTTGTCCATGTGTCCCCTTTGTATTGATTGATTTCTCTAAATCCATGTTTATATTTCCAGACATCCAAATAGTCCCATCATCTGCAATTTGATACTATTGCTTTTTATGTTTTGAAATATATCCAGTTAAGTATAGATTGAACAAAAGAGGGGAGAGCACTGAGCCTTGTGGTAATCCAATTGAATTTGGGAAGGTATCATCCCATTTCCATGTTACAACAACATCTTGCTGATTTTCCAGTTAAGAAGTTGGACAGCCATTGCCACATTTTTCCCTCTTTTTTCCCAATCCTTTGTAGCTTAACAAGCATACATCCCTCCATACACTGTCAAATAAAATAGTGATAAACAGAATCCCTAAAGAAAGCCAAACACGGCAAAAAATTGTAAAAATGTTGCAGGCTCGGTTGATTAGCCTGTTCATGGACGGTACTGGAAGGTGCAAGTCACCGTCCACGCCCCTAGCACCGGCTTAAGCAGAATTCAACATTTAAACACAAAAACGGTGAATTTTGAATTTAGAAACATCCGCAGATGTGTTCATACGGCGGTTATCATGGAACCTTCAATGTGACACAGTATAGTGTCATTCCATGAAAAGCGGCGTATGGTCCCCAAGAAAAAGAATGCTTGTACCCTAAACGAGAAAACAATGGGCGGAACTGAATAAAATGGAATTTTGAAAGGGGATCTGAGGTTATGAAGCCTGCATATCACAGACAAGACGTCAAAAGACAAATTTAAAAAGCAGGCAACATATCCTAAGGGTGATTATACAGTATTCAATTAGGAATACTGGTACCACCCATATTGAAATAGGCCAAATACAAGAAACTAAAAAGACCATCTAATACGTATACATAACAATAATGTCGTGCTGAACGATCTTCAAGGATCGAAAATATAACATCATTGATTAAATGTACGGGGAGACTTTTTACAGCCCCCACACGGCACAAATAACACGGATGTGACAATGAAATAGTGATAAAAAGAATCCCTAAAGAAATCCAAACACGGCAAAATTGTAAAATGTTGCAGGCTCGGTTTGATTGAGCCTATTCATGGACGGTACTGGAAAGTGCAAGTTACCTAGCACCCCTAGCACCGGCTTAAGCAGAATTCAACATTTAAACACAAAAACGGTGAATTTTGAATTTAGAAACATCCGCAGATGTGTTCATACGGCGGTTATCATGGAACCTTCAATGTGACACAGTAGTGTCATTCCATGAAAAGCGGCGTATGGTCCCCAAGAAAAAGAATGCTTGTGCCCTAAACGAGAAAACAATGGGCGGAACTGAATAAAATGGAATTTTGAAAGGGGATCTGAGGTTATGAAGCCTGCATATCACAGACAAGACAATGAAATAGTGATAAACAGAATCCATAAAGAAAGCCCAACACGGCAAAATTGTAAAATGTTGCAGGCTCTTTTCCAAGTCTAGAAATACATCTAGTGTGCACTTTTTTCATTAAAACCATCAAAAATACTCTGCACCAGCCTTAATAGAGCTTGTGTAGTGCAAAACCTTCTTGTTCATCGTCTATGATGTTCTTGTATTCAGAGTATGCATATAATCTGGCAAATACTATTTTCTCCATACATTTCCCAAGGACACTTGTCAAGCTTATAGGCCTGTAGGATCCTGACTTAAAATAGGACTCTTTTCCATGTTTTTTTTAAAGAATTTGACTGTTGCTGTTTTTCAGGCCTGGGGAAGAATACTGGTATCCCAGGAAAGTTGAAAAATATATGTGATGGCTTCAAGAAGGTGGTTATTTGAGTATTAAAGTAAATCCGTGTATATTTTATCTGGTCGATCCAGGTGCTTTATTTTTCTTTAAATGCTGGATAGCTGCTTCTACCTCTTGAACTATAATAGGTCTATTAAGAAAACCTTGACTTTCATCTTCTTTTGTATCATGATGTTTACTTTCTCTGATGTTAAACAGTTCTTCTTCAATATGCTTCTTGAAATCTTCATCAAAGGTTACATTTTGTAGATGTTTATCACTGAACAAGGTGTCTTCCAGTAGTTTAATTTGCCTTTTCTTTTCTATCAAAAATCACATCACCATTACTGTTTACAAGGGGGAATATAGTATCTACATCTTCTACTTGATAGGATGTTAAACTCTGAAAGTACCTTCATTTCTCTTTTGGAGTATCACACAGATTTATGTTTTCACACAGCATATCAGCCCATTCATCTTTAGCTTTTTCAATTTCCTCTTCATATTTTTGCTCACATTCTTTCAATTTTATTAAATTTCTAGGCGTTTGTCTTTGCTTGAAAACCTTTTTTTAATTTATTTAGCTCTGTTTTGATAGTTTTTACTTCTTCGTTGATCCAGGGTTGGTGTATCCTTCTGTTGCTATATTTGATAATTTTTCGGGGTACAGCTTCAGCCATACAATTATGGAAAATTTCCAAGAAACAGGAATATATATCTTCAGTGTTTAAATTTTGAAAGTTTTCAGATTTCCATGAGGAAACCCCCTCTTTAGTGCTTACTTGCCATTTGAGGATGTCCATTTCTTTGATACAAAATTTTTCTTTTTCAACAGGTTTCTGATTACAGTAGTCATTTATGTCCAAAAAAACTGCTATATGGTCTGATCTAACATTTTCTTGATTTAAGGTTTGACACAGTCTAATGTCTTTGTTCAAAGGTCCTTCGGGATCATTGATGCCAGCACTATTAAGTGTTGAGAATTGAGTACCGCTCAAGCCGGTGCTAGGGGGCGTGAGGGATGTTGCACGTATACATTATCCCTCATGTACAGACTCAATCAAACCGAGTCTGCAATTCTCTTGTAAGTTTGTTGTGATTAATGCTTCCGAGGGATCACTTTATTTCCAGATTTTTTTTACAATAAACAGATCAATAACAGTATTATAACACTGTTACTGTTTCTTCTTATAGGCTCCATATCATTTACACTAATAAAGTTTTCTGACCATAGACAATCCTCCAGTTGTTCCCCTGCATTATTATTCAACAAATTTCCCCACAGTTTACTCTTTGCATTAAAATCTCCTGTTAGAATGATGTTTTTAAACATACTGTTACATATTTTTAATAAAGATATAAGTAGAGGTATTTGCTCCAGATTACGTGGTGCAATGTAAGCTGTAATTAATAGAATTTTCTCCTTTTTCCTCAGTTTCAAAGTGGTGCATATTGCTTCTAAGTTTTTTATTTCAAGATTTTCTTTTCTCTGCATATATATATTTTCTGATGGTTAAGCTAAAACTGCAACACCTCCATGACTGTCATTAGATCTAAGTTTTGAAAATGATTTCCAGTTTAAATATTTAATTTCCTCTTTCGTGGTCTCCCAAGTTTCTGTTAGGCAAAGAATCTCTAAATCATAATTTTGTATAAATCTATAAATGTCTGTTTTTGCTGTATTATAGGATTGACAATTAAGTGTTATAATCTTCATATTTACTAAAATTTCACTAAATAACAAAATTAAATAATTGTTTGTAGGGTAAGCTTGCGCCTTCTGTCTTGGTATACGGGACAGTCTGATGATGAAGCTCTATGGGTTCCTTTACAGTAGGCACAACAAGATTGGTTTTTGCACTGATTAATTGTATGATTGTCCTCGCCACAGTTTTCACACTTAGTATTAGAATTACAAAATTTAGCTATATGGCCAAATTTCATACACTTGAAGCACCTTATTATTCTAGTGTCTTTTTCTCTTTCAACAATAGTTTTCCTATTGTTAAATCTCAGATCAAAGTTTTTATTTATGGCTTGATGTAGTGATTTTGCGCTAGAGAAGGTAATTTTAGCCAATGGCATTGGTTTACCACCATGTCTGTGAAAGCACCTTTTTACTGATTCAATTTCAAGAGAACTATCCAATAGTATATGTCTCACTTTATTTTCAGAGAATCTTGGGTGAGAATCTTGGGTCAATGTTCCTCAAATAGCCAACCTTCTTTTCCTTTTTCTTTACAGGCTGATGAACTATTTCACTTTTCCCAAAAACAGATTCAGGCCAAGTATCTTGAAGATTTTTTCTTCTGTCTGGATTTTCACAATGTAAACAATACCACCTCTTGGAAGACTATACGCAAATTCTACACATTCAATTCCTTTTTCTTTTATTCTTTTTTCAATGTCTTTTGAAGAGCAAAATTTTTGGCAATCATCTATAACAATAACACTATCAATATTGTCAGAAAAAAACTTACTTGATAAATTCTGACTGGTACACTTTGAAGAGTCGTCAATGTTATTTTTTTTTGTACATGTAGTTGACAGATCAGTAACTGACAGTTTTTGAGCTTGGAATCTATTTGTGGAATAACGATGGTATCAGGTGACACTCAATTTTGGTTTTTTTTCTTGCTTGTATCAAAGTTGGTTCATAAGAGATCTTTATTTCTAAGCTGAATTGTATCTCTTATCCAAGGGGAATTATCTATAACACACAATACACAAGGATACTTTATGAATCTGAAGACTTTAGCACTTTCAGGGTCTAAACAAGCACACTGTAAATGCCACCACTTATGACAATAATCACACTTCAGCCAGGTAGCTTCTGTATATTACACAACTTGTGGGTCTTCCAAGTAACACCCTGCACAAGTAACTTTGAAGAATAATTTTCTTTTCCTACATGACTTTTCTGCGCTGATGTTTTTTTTTCTGATTTTATTCTCTTAATCAAGTTACTGTCACATACACTAGTAAAATATTTTTCTTTCTTTTCTGAATCTATATATAGTTTCAACTCTGACGTTAGTTAAACTGTTAGGACAAGCAATTTGATTTTTATTTTTTAGTAATGGTTCATTTTAAGAATTAGTACAATTATTTTCAGTTTCAATTTCAGGTTTTTTTTCCATATTTTTGCCTCGCTTTGGTCGAAAGTCTTGCACTCTTTCTCATTTTGGTGAATTACATTTTTATGAAACAGAAAATCTAAAAAATATCATTAATTTTCAGATAAATACCTTTTTCTTGAGAATGAGAACAATTCTTACTTGAACCTTGACCTTGATCTTTATTTATGAAAGCTGTTTACGGTTCTTAGCAACGCTGTTGTTGTCAAACGATGTTTTCACTATTTTCTCGTTAATTTTGAGTCTGTAGGAGTCCAAAATGATGAAATGTTTCTTTTTGTAGTACCTTGTAGTATTTCCAAATGAATCAAACTGATTTTCTAGTCGATGTAACAAATTTTTAACTTCTGACGTATCGCTTATATACACTTCCGTTGTCAGCGCCCCAGCTGTCAAACTTGTCAAATTGAAAATGTTGATAAAAAACAGGAACTTTTCGGTTTTTGAGGGGGGAAAAACAAAAGTTATATGAAAAAGGTATCAGTTTGAAAAAATTGTAGTAGAAAATATGCCAAATATTCCTTATAAAAGATAAAGTTTCCTTTTAAAAGGAAAGGCTTGCACAGTTGTGCCTTCATCCCAACCCTTTAAAATTGTTTTTTTGTTTGTTTCAATTTATTATCACAATTTTTTTTTAATTACGGTATTTGTATATCATAAAGGGTTTATTTAGTTGGTTTATTTTTTGAAAAAAACGAATATTTTTTGCCAAAACGATTTGAAATCTATTCTCTATTGTATAAAACTAATAAAGAAAATGATCAATCGTAAAAATACTAACGTGGAGATCTATCTATCATACTGAACGGAAACAAGTGTGCACATTTCATTTCCCCTTTTTCGCAGAGAAATCATTCGTTTGCTTTATAGACAAGTAAATGCACTAAAATTCTTCGTTACGTGGTACCAATTAATAAGCATGTATCAACTATGTTATACGATCACAAATACGATGCGCTATCTGTAGATCAGCACGTGGCAAGGTTAATGATATGCATGGGCTATTTTTAGATTACCTCACCAAGAAGTTGAATTGCGTTCAGTAGATCTAAATATAACTCGATCATGCGTGATTTGGTAAGCAGGACCACCCTTTGAAGACGGAATACTACTACAGTCACCACTTTCTATTGTATAAAACTAATACAGACAAAAAACAATTATAAAAGAAACTAACTTTTGCGTCTTGAAAAACAATTGAAACGGAACGATTTCGTTTATAATTTATTACGGTTTAAACCGATAAATCAAGTAAAAATAGAAATCCTATTTATAAAAACAAACTGAGATTACCGAAGTAACTAAAATAGCTTAGATTTCCGTAATATTACTTCGTCTGATTCCGCAGTATGACGAAATCGCCCGAATTGTCACGATTGCAATCGGAACTACATCGGCTATTATCATTAATCCGAAGAGTGACGTAAAAGGCCGAAAAGGTGCGATTGGCACGATTGCAGCTGGTTTCCCGTTCAATCATGCACTAACAATTGGAAACAGGAAACCACCTTCCCGGAACAAGTTATTCAAAACAAATGTTTTGCTTGAATGAGTCGCTGCTTTTTAAAAAAAAAAACCAGAGTCTACGCATGCGCAATGTTTATCATGTTTTACATTTTTTTTTGCACTGGAGTTTACATTGTGCGAAAAAATATTCCTTTAAACGGAAATAAATACGCAACGGATTCAGTAGATCTACCGCCTGGAATAGACCCCGGGGGTCTCAACCAGGAGTATATATAACATTGACCTTGATATATAAAAGACAACTCTTAACCGGAAGTCCCAATCAGCTGTTTACGGTTCTTATTAACGCTGTTGTCAAACGATGTTTTCACCCATTTTCTCGTTAATTTTGAATCTGTAGGAGTCCAAAATGGTGAAATGTTTCTTGTAGTATTTCAAAATGAATCAAACTGATTTTCTAGTCGATGTAACCAATTTTTTACTTCTGACGTACCGCATATATACACTTCCGTTGTCAGCGCCCCAGCTGTCAATCTTATCAAATTGAAAAAGTTGATAAAAAAAGGAATTTTTCGGTTTTTTGGGGGAAAAAAACAACAAAAGTTATATGTAAAAGGTATCAGTTTGAAAAAATTGTAGTAGAAAATATGCCAAATATTTCTTATAAAAGAACATTTTTTGCTAGAATGAGTCGCTGTTTTTTTTGTTGTTGTTTTTTTTTAAAAAAAATACCAGAGTCTACGCATGCGCAATGTTTATCACAAATTTGTTACAAATTTAAAATTAGAATCTACTTTAGCTAAATTTAGCTCCATTATCAACATCATCATCAATTAACATCATCATCGTCATCTTAAATCTTTATTTTCTTATCATTATTTAAATAGTTTAGTTTGGTTTGTTTGTTTGTAAATTGATTACATTATTATTATATTATTATTATTGTTGTTATTTAATAATGATAATAATAATAATAATATTAATAATAATAATAATAGTTCCTATAAACTTATACAGTATGCTAAATCTAGACTAAAATATAATTCATTTGCCAAATTTAAAACTATATTTAATATTGCAGGTCTTAACCCTTAATTTAACGATTGATAATATAAAAATAACTTTTAATCTTATTATCTAGATCTCTATCATATCTATGGGCTTTGTGTGGTTGCATTTTCCTGATTTAAATTTAGTACTGTTTATTCACAGAACGAAACCAGGAGGGTTTTGATGTTACAAATATAGCCAGCACGGACTCACTTTAAGCTAATGGCATAGTTCAGCTATTATCCCGCCAGTGGTTACATTGACTGGAAGGAATCTTAAGTGACAAGTATTTTAGAAAATCAGGAATTGAGCTTCAGTACTAACTGATTATTTTGCATAATTATTCATAATAAATATTTTAGTAAGTTTGTATAAAAGGGTTGCTGCAGTATGATAAAACTCCTGAAAGTCTATATCACATACAACAATAAAGATGCCATGTTAAGGTATTATGCACTTTCCAGATGAGTTGCTGTAAGAGTGGAGGTGCAGATCAAAACACAAAAAATGCTGTAGTAGTGCATACAAACAAACACGGAGGTACACTTAGGCTTGGAAATGGTAAATAGATTTGATTTTTGTAATATTTGATCATGCTGTAATCATGTATGATGTACATCATTCATTATGGTGTTAATAATCATAACCCACAACCATTACTTGTTTTATTCATTGCGATATGACGTCACTATGGAATATGAAAAGAGAAAGCATTTTCGATATGAAATGAGGGCTGGAGATGAAGCTGAAGAAAAAAAAACTTTTTACTTCTTTCTTTCTTATGTCAAATATTCAAATGTCTTCTGTTTTCAGTTGCTTAATTCTTCTTATCACTTATTTATACTACTCTGTCTATTTCTGTTTCAGTCTAAAACTATCTTTATTCTAATCTATCTTTCAGCCATATCTGTATCTTCTATCTTTTCTACTAATCTACTCTTTCTGCTATATCTGTATTTTCTATCTTTTAGTCTCATATCTATCTTTCTGCTATATCTGTATTTTCTTTATTTTTTCTAATCAATTTTTCTATTATATCTGTATTTTCTATCTTCTATTCTAATCTATCTTTCTGCCATATCTGTATTTTCTATCTTTTATTCCGATCTATCTTTCTGCCTGATCTGTATTTTCTATCTTTTATTCTAATTCATCTTTCTGCAATATCTGTATTTTCTATCTTTTATTATAATCTATCTTTCTGCCTTATCTGTATTTTCTATCTTTTATTCTAATCTATCTTTCTACCGTATCTGTATTTTCTATCTTTTATTCTAATCTATCTTTCTGCCATATCTGTATTTTCTATCTCTTATTCTTATCTATCGTTCTGCTTTATCTGTATTTCTTATCTATCTTTCTGCTTTATCTGTATTTTCCATCTTTTATTCCAATCTATCTTTCTGCTATATCTGTATTTTCTATTTTTTTTATTCTAATCTATCTTTCTGCTATATCTGTATTTTCTATCTTTTATTCTAATCTATCTTTCTGCAATATCTGTATTTTCTATCTTTTATTCTAATCTATCTTTCTGCCTTATCTGTATTTTCTATCTTTTATTCTAATCTATCTTTCTGCCTTATCTGTATTTTCTATCTTTTATTCTAATCTATCTTTCTGCCTTATCTGTATTTTCTATCTTTTATTCTAATCTATCTTTCTGCCATATCTGTATTTTCTATCGTTCTGCTTTATCTGTATTTCTTATCTATCTTTCTGCTTTATCTGTATTTTCTATCTTTTATTCTAATCTATCTTTCTGCTATATCTGTATTTTCTATCTTTTATTCCAATCTATCTTTCTGCTTTATCTGTATTTTCTATCTTTTATTCTAATCTATCTTTCTGCTATATCTGTATTTTCTATCTTTTATTCTAATCTATCTTTCTGCTATATCTGTCTCTGTCTAACCAGGTCCTCTCACTTACACGTTCGGAAATACGAACCAATTCCGTTTACCCGGAAAGTATGCCGGTGTTCAATGTACGAGCATGGCCCTAGCAGCAATTATACACCAAAAATCTTACCCTAACTTGACACCTGCTGGAATAAATGCTATATTAGCTGAAGGAGACAAACTACACACTAGACTACGGTATGCAATCACAACATATAAAATATCGAATGAATATTACATATGTATTTAAAATACAGGCACAGTTGTTTATGATCGCGAGTTTGATGCACTGATCTGATACACGTTCATACTTGTTAGTTGAAAAATAAGTGATGACTGGAGCATTATAATCAAAGAATGATGCTAATTAATGACATTACATGTATATAATTGACCGCAAGAAATGAACGAATTCTTGATATTCTAATCTAAACTAAATGACTAAAGAGGAAGTCGACCTAACTTTGTTTTACGTGTACATGTAGGCATTAGGGACTTAGAGGTACTGTCCATCTACAGATCTCTCAAATTACTCACGCGATTCTAATTGTAATTTACACAAATATTGTCGATTATCAACTACGTTACTTTCACGAAATTGTTTATTAACATCATTTTTCTATGATTGTTATTTTCATGAACAACATATTTCTATAATTTGTTATTTTCACGAACATAATTTATTAACAACGAGTTTCTGTTATTGTTATATATATTCATTAACAACGAGTATTTTTTAACTTTAGGACTTTTTCTGGTTGTTATTTTCACGAACATAGTCATTATTTATGAACAACGACTTTCTATGATTGTTATTTTCACGAAGATGATTTATAATTAACAACGATATTCAACAACAATTATAACTCAGCATATATTGGTATTTATTTGTAATCATTTTGTAGAGATGACATAAGAATAAGCAAAAACCCCGACAGGAAAGTTGCAATAGACGAATTTCCAAGCGACAGGTATTTGAATGTTGGAAATTTATTTGGAAGAGACACATATGTCCGCTTGACACGCCAGTGCGAGTATGTTTTCACCTCGATGATTGAAGGTTTCGATGGATTTCAAACCATAGAGGTAAGTACTTTATTTCCTTTAAAAAATATATAATTTACATTATAATTTAAAGGTATTTATTAGTTACTCTTGAAGAATGATTTTTTAATGATAGTTTGGTAATATTAGGTACTTCATGTTCAAAATTCTATACAAGAGTTTCACGAAAGTTACAAGTAAATAAAAAAACATATATGTCGTTAATATCTGAAGAATATTCTGCATGAAATAGTAATTTAGTAAATTAATGTTGCATAACATGTTAAGATTATCTGTAATGCCCATTACAGGAATACGTGACACATTGGTTTAATAGAAGGAAGATGCGAAAGCTTGGGTTTTTGGTGACCGTTGGTGTGTATTCGCATGGTATAGTAATCAATGGAGATGGAAGTGTCAGTTTGTTTGACTCCCATGGGCAGCTGAAATACGAAGGAAAATTGATCACGTCTTTGGCCGGAGCTTTGAATTTTCCTTCGGTCAAAGAGCTTGCTGTTTTTTTGATAAGTATGTATGGTGAGGGCAGAAGCGCTGCAATTGCTCTGGTCAGTGTGCGTTCCCCCGGATCATCTCGCAGAGGGGTTTGCAAGAATGCCACTGATCATGAGCAAGCTGAATTTGGTTATCAACCATTCTGCATGAAAGCAACTGACACTTCGGCGAGCTATATCCTGCCAGAAATCCAAATAGAAGGCGAGAATGTGAATGAGAATGTGAAAGTATTGGAGGAAGATGATGTGTCACCGTATGTTATGCTTTTAGGAGGTGGGACTTAGAGGTAATTGATTTATTCTTGTATATGTATATAAACTCTGCATAGTTTTCAGCTTAAACATAGTTTTGTTAACTTCATAGAATTTAGAAAAGAAATTATAAAGGAGTATATTTTTGTTAGAATTTATTTTGATATATGCATGATTACAATATTATTTACAAATCATAATTTTGATTTAACAGCGCAGGGCCGAGTGAGATGGAGGAGGGAGGAGACGGTGGAGGGAGGGGCTAGTATAAATGTCGTGATGCATAAATGGTATGTACAATAAAGAGATGGTCTTTGGCTTTCAGCGTTCAATCATACACAAATAGTCTATATTTAAATTATAAGTCACAATTTTAGATATTTTTTTATAAAAAAATAAAAATAATATATGCTATAGATCTACATCATGAGTACAATATAATTTACAAATTATAATTATGATTTAACAGTGCAAGGCCGAGTGAGATGGAGGAGGGTGGAGATGGAGGTGGGAGGGGCTAGCAAGTTCTGTCGGGATGAATAAATGGTATGTACAATAAAGAGATGGTATTTGGCTTTCAGCATTCAATCATACAATCTATCTATAAACAAATAGTCTATATTTAGATAATTAGTCTATATTTTAGATATTTTTTCATAAAAAATATTAAAAATAATATATGTTATAGATCTACATGCACGAGTACAATATAATTTACAAATTATAATTTTTATTTAACAGTGAAGGGGGAGGGAGGGGTTAGCATGTTCTGCCGGGATGAATAAATGGTATGTACAATAATGAGATGGTCCTTGGCTTTCAGCGTTCAATCATACAATCTATCTATACACAAATAGTCTATTTTTAGATAACTAGTCTATATTTAGATACCTAGTCTATATTTAGATACCCAGTCTATATTTAGATACCTAGTCTATATTTAGATACCTAGTCTATATTTAGATACCTAGTCTATATTTAGATACCTAGTCTATATTTAGATAACTAGTCTATATTTCGATAACTAGTCTATATTAAGATAATTAGTCTATATTTAGATACCTAGTCTATATTTAGATAATTAGTCTATATTTAGATACCTAGTATATATTTAGATACTTCACTATAAAAAGGGATACTGCAACTGTTACGTACTTTTCTTACTATTTGTTTATTGAAAGCATATAGTTTTTGTTAGAATTTCTTTATCAAATATTTATATGATCTATGCAGGAGTACAATATTATTTACAAATCATAATTATGATTTAACAGCGCAGGGCCGAGTGAGATGGAGGAGGGAGGAGACGGAGGAGGGAGGGGCTAGCAAGTTCTGTCGTGATGAATAAATGGTATGTACAATAAAGAGATGGTCTTTGGCTTTCAGCGTTCAATCATACAATCTATCTATACACAAATAGTCTATATTTAGATAACTAGTCTATATTTAGATAATTCACTATAAAAGAGGATACTGTAACTGTTATTTTTCTCACTATTGGTTTATTGAAAGTATATAGTTTTTGTTAGAATTTTTTTTATCAAGTATTTATATGATCTATGCATGAGTACAATAGTATTTACGAATTATAATTTTGATTTAACAGCGCCGGGCCGAGTGAGATGGAGGAGGGAGGGCTAGCAAGTTCTGCCAGGATGAATAAATGGTATGTACAATAAAGAGATGGAAACAACACAAACCAAACAGCTATTTATTGCACTGAACAAAAGTCAAGACAAACTGAAAACTCTTGAACACAAAGTGGAAACTATACGTAGAAAGAATAAAGTTGAAATATATTCCTTTGTCCCAAACAGCTTCTTGAAAAACATTAATAAAATTGACAGTTTTGGAAATCTAGAAATAGAATGGAACAGAAGAGCATCTGAAATGGGGATGCCTGGATTTTCCTTTGGAAAACAACCTGTTTATGAGGGAAAACACGTTTGCCCAAAAAATGGTTGCCTCCAAGTACAAGAACTGGTTGGTTCAGGGAACGGATTCGAAAGTGTGTCTATAAGCTTATAGCTTTCTACACAATCGAACTAAAATAAATTCTGTATAAACCAAGTACACTGTAATTAACAACAGTATAATGCTGTATACTGAAGAAGACCATAGCACATGTAACAGAGTAACAGAGGAAGGATAAATATTACAGATATTGCAACTACTGGCGAGTGATGAAAATATGTTTTAGCATTTAAAGTTCACGTTTATAAAATGTTTGTTTGTTTGGTTTAAAAGGTGCACCAACACAGTTTAGCCTGCAAGTCATGTGGAGCCAAAAACAGGAAAAGATTATTTTGGCTTACCTCATGTGTTACAAACTTTAAAGCAACACCAGTGTTCGAAACCATCCCACCTGCTAGAGCTAAAAGATGCAGTTGTTCGAACCCATCTAGTCGCCTGTTACAATTACACAGGGATAAAAGGTGGTTGCAATTCTTATGCCTCAACCATAATAAAGGCAACCCATCAGCCACAAGGAGTGCATTTATAAATAATGTTTGACAAATAAATACATAATGTTACTTGCCTTGTCAATAGCTTTTACTGAAAACCATGTACTGCTATTTATAAACTGATTGCCGGTCAATGTTCAAATACAAAAAAATCTCAGTATCTCAGAAAAGACCAAATTTATTTCACAATTTATGAAACTCATTGATGGAACATCATTTCACATTTTGTGAACATGGGGCTTTAAGGTAAAATTTTCTTTCATGATCATATGGTAATCAATTGAAATGTGTCTCACGCAGAAAAATAGAAATTGTATCTATGATGGCTGAAGGTATGAGAACTGAAAAAATGCTTCTAAAATAGACACCAATAGGCTTAATACTAATAATTTTTAATAACACTTTTCATTTTTATAACATTGCCTTATTAATTAACCATAGATTTAAATGAGCCGCGTCATGACAAAACCAAGATAGTGCGTTTGCGACCAGCATGGATCCAGACCAGCCTGCGCCTTTCGATGTTAAATAGAAAAACTTTCATTTTGATATATAATGCTTTGGTTGAATGCATACTAACCGTTATTAAAGCTTTTCTTCTGAAAATCGAGAACACGTAGACCAATTTCATTACAGTGGGCTGCACCCTGGTTCCCAGTCTCAACGCAGTGACCTCCCATTCTTTCTTCGGAATGTACAGATAACGGGAAGTTACCACTTTCATGAGTTTGTCTGGTTCCCTGCTACTTCGATACAACCGACAAAATACTGTAAGGTCAAACTTAAGTATTGATTTTCTCATAGACTTACAGTATGAGTAATAGTCCCTAATTATAATCGTACCCAAAAATTGACTTTTCGAGCTTAAGATGTGATTTTTCTAAGAGAACGAAATGCCTGAAACATGAAAATTATCTTGTTATAGAGAGCCAACCGTTTTATTTTTGCAAAATGACTTCAGAGGATTACCCCCTTTTAATTGAACTTTTCTGTTGATCACATGATGTAGGACTGCCATAACTTTTATTTGCAAATATCCAAGTCACAAATTATCAGTTATGCTTGTCTAGTTTTACATATCAGTAGTAAGTGATATTTTAAACGAATATTTGCTTATATATATATATATTTGTCTTCGAGATGTGATAATAATTTTTTGAAGTTCATGTAGGTGGTCAGTTAGAAATGTACACTACATACATGTATATGTTTAACGTCGAACATAGAATTTTCACTTTAACTACGCTCAGGTTCAAAAGCATAAAGTTATAAAAAAATTCTTACATAGAGGGGGGGGGGGGAGAGAATGAAATGCAAGAGATAATCAAGAAATGATCGAACTCGGAAATAAATAGAAAAACGTATTTTAATGCCATATTCGGAGCCCAAATTGAGTGAAAGGCTTTGCTTTTCCAATTTTCACAATCGGAATAATTAATTATTCAGGAAAAACGAAGCGAATGATCTGAGATTTTGCACAAACGTAATTGGTTTATGATTAACATCAAATGGAACGTACTTCTTGATCTCAGAAAATTGTTTTTAGTCCCGACACGTCTTAAAATATCAGTAGGGTTCCTTTAGTCTTTAAAAATACTACATATATAAGCATATGCTTCCACCCATCAATTTTAATGAAATTCATGATCAAAAAATGTTTAATCTAAACATTAGTATAGATCTATGCAAGTTTCAGTAAAAAATCAGATGATCAATCTGACAAAAAAATGATTTTTAAGTGCTTTTAAAAGATTTTGTTAATCAAACTTTTAGTTTAAGTTTAAATGCCGACAACTTATACGGTAGTTTTACGTCAGCTGGAAGTGTATGTATGGTATGTAAATGTTTCATGTAATTTCTTCAGTCAGTGGCCTAAAAAAAGTTTTGTGCGCTGAAGAGCAAAGATTGTCTATCATTATGAAAGTTCAGATATTTTAAACGGTGCCAGAGATACGGAAAACCATTAAGGTCTTGTGGCAATAGCATCTGTTTTCAAAAGTAAAATTTAGGTTTTTGAATCGATGTTTCTTTATTTTTTTCAATTATCACAAGTCATATATAAGTTCACAAAAGTCAGTAGTGAATTTAGATCTGGTAAAAAGGGTCATATTTCCAATTTGCGTTTCTGCGTTTTGTGCCTGGAGCGCCATAACACACAGAATGACATATATATAGACCAATGTGATATAAAAATGGGAAGTGAGAGCTTTCAAACACAATTCCAATCCTCTTAGAAAACACTTCCGGTATGTATTTTCATAATCCGTTTCACACGTAAGTCTATGCGCTACATCCATCTGCCCTGTACATGTATATCCTCTGATTATAAATGTCAATTCTTGCTATAATTAAGAGTTCCTCCTGGCTAAACTCAAGTTAATGAAATTTTGAGTTCATACCATGGATCTTTGCCTAAAAAGGAAATGGCATTAAAAATGACATCCTTAAAAATGGCAGTAGATAGCTGTACCTTTAACAATGGTCGGAAGTTCGGAACTTTCAGTCGATGAACACTTTTGACGATACAATTACATTTAACATAACATCATGATAAATACATTGTAACAGGTACCAGAAATATAATTAAGAAATAATATATCCCAAACTGTGATTTTATCGCTCAATAACATCACTGTTTGGAGTTCGGATGCGAGGAATTATATCACGAGGGCGTAGCCCGAGTGATATAATGATGCGCATCCGAACGACAAACAGTGATTTTATCCAGCGATAAAATCACCGATTTAGATATATTATTTCGATTCTAACACGACATAAACAAAAAAAATGCTGCCGTACCTGCTATTAAGCAAAATTGCGCCTAATTTGTTTCCGTACTTAATGTCAGCGCGTCGGATTTTATAGTGGTTACGTCACATGTATAATGATTACGTCACATGTCTAAATATAGAACGTCAAACAGTGACTCTATTGCATAATAACACACACTTTCGGTTCTTCTATGTTCAATAGGGAAAAATGCGGGTCGTGTTAGAATTGACAATCATCTTTTCGTTCAGAGAAATCACTTAAAATTAAATTACATGTATATCTTATTACATAATCTTGCCGTTACAAACAAAAACAATAGTCTAAAACACTATAGCGCATCTTAATTATTCTTTTGAAGAAATAAAAGTTATGAACTTAAATCAGTGATTTAGTATTACCATGAACAACATGTGATTTCCCGACGAGCTCAAAACCGGCCTTCGTGTAAAGAGGTATTAGGTTCGATTTGCAGATGAGAAGTATCCCTGTTACGTTCGCCTGTTCTGACTTCACATTTTCTATAAATAACTTCAACATCTGCAGCGCTATACCCTAAAAGAAATAAAACCTTGTTAAGAATCAAAACTTTCACATTTTCAGTTGATTAGGATCGTTTACATAAGAACAGTACGTAAGTAAACGAATATTGATTTAAAATTTGTTTTATTTCTTTTATAAGGAATGCACAATTCATTAACAGTTATACTAGTAAAATCATATAATGCGCTATACGATAGCTTGTAATGTTTGGTACTCTTTATAGACAGTAATCCAATGACATCTTAGCCATGATATGAACAAATTACACAAAGTGTGTTTTTGATTTTTAATTTGATAATTTTTTTTCAAGTACGCTGGAATTTATATTATATTTAGGCGAGAATGGTGTTACAGAGAAGTATATATAGACTTGCTATAGTGATGACATAAGTGAATAACGAGTACATAATTCTAAACAGCCTATTATGACATAGTTTATTTTAGTAGATTTCTTTTATAAGTGTAAGTAAAATGCATTTTCAAAAAATGGACGGCAAGTCATGCTCCGAAGGACAGAATTGTATTGGTGTTAAATGTTGAAAGCTTACGTAAGTTATCAGGTGGTCATGTACTTTCAAAGTTTACAGGACCTAATATCATGATCATATGAATAAATTTCGCCATTACTGTACACTTGTACATCACAAATGTAACACTTCCTAATGCCTAGTCTGATGTGATATTCATTATAATGATAGGTTTTATTTTGATAGATCTACGTCTTTTAATGAATTTATTTCATTTCTACTTACTTTCCGTCTTTGGTTTCTTTTAACAACAACAGAATGTATACAAACACTTTCTGAAATGAAACAAGATGGTCATTATGGATTTGCATCGCTCACCTGAGAACCTTTGTTCGATAATGGCATATTTTCTTCTAGCCAAATTAAATCTGTCTGAACGGTTTGATGCATTTAAGAGAAGTTTCCTACCGTCATTGATGATCCACATGTTGACATAATTAAAAAACAACAACTAACAACCCTAAATTTTTTTCGCAAAACACTTACCACTGGACAAATTAAGTATTTTGGATTAGGTATAAACAGGCAAACATCATCGCACCATTAAGAGAATACATCGTATCTTGTTTAAAAAAGTAAGAAGTCTTAAATGTGAGCATTGGAGTAGCGATATACATGAATTTACACCTATAGCTATGACCTATAAGTACAACTTGCTTTGTGGGCAACGGAGCGCCCGTGCCGAGTGATTAAGGTCATGGAACCACTTGCCCCTCGACGCCGTAGACTCGAATCCCAAATATAGATTCTTTCATGCTATGCGACGGAAGCTATTCAGATAGCTTACGAAAGGTTAGTGGGTTACTCACTTTGCCTGAAATAATGAACGGAAAGCTGGAAAGTCGCCGTATGACATTTAATTTGGCGATTTGACTTAAAACAACAAAACAAGCAAACAACCATGTGTCCAAAAATGGATACCAAATAAAGGACAAGAAAATAAGTTGAATATATATGGCCCTTACCTCCATTTGGTATGTGCATGTTCATTGACTCATGTGTCAATTCTTTTCCATGATATCGGGTAGCACAAATAAACTGAAATAAGAAATTTAATAGTTTGTTAAAATGATAAAGTAAAAATAAACAAGGTGCGTCTATAAACACAATGTCCACGACCTTAACCTGCTATTACAGAAAAAATATGGTAAAACTTCCTGCTGAATTTTGAAGTTTTGAAGGTCAAGTTATTTTGTTATCATGGTCATGATGGTTACACGTGCATTTTTATATATAATACAACCTCTGCAGAGCGTACCTCTGTATGATAATAACCTCTTTAATTACTACATCAGATTAATATTTCCCAAAGTGATACTTTTACTTAAAACTTTATTTCATACAAATACTATATGTGCATGCAATTCATGCTGCAACTCTGAAAAATAAACACTTACCCCCACGAGATTCCCGTGCATGTATCCACCTAGAAATAGATCAGGAGCCTCTTTGTGTCTGTATGTAAGCATGTCAAAGCTGGCAGCTTCGTCAGCAGGATAACCTGTGAAAGATATAGCTTAGAATTATTGTTGATAAACATATGAGCCGCGTCACGACAAATCCAGCATAGTGTGTTTGCAACCAGCATGGATCCAGACCAGCCTGCGCATCCGCGCAGTCTGATCAGGATCCATGCTGTTTGCTTACAGACCCTATATAACAAGTAAAGAAACTGATAGCGAACATCATGGATCCTGATCAGACTGCGCGGATGCGCAGGCTGGTCTACATCCATGCTGGATCGCAAACACATTATGTTGGTTTTGTCGTGACGCGGCTCATATAAACTTCGAATACAGGCAAATCTTACTTCACATGTGAAATTCAAATGTACTTGAATGAGGTAGAGATAATTCGTTTTCAAATTTCTCTGTCTTAGCTGACATTGTAATGTCTAATTCCAAACCAAACCAAAACCCAAGTGGAATTTTGATTCCATTCCAAGATATTCAGCATTTCTTGTAATTATAGTCTGACATGGCGTAATTAACGGACTGCTGGCCTCGGTATTTTTTCAACACTTTCCCGAGAGTTTTTTTTTTTCATGGGATGCCAGACATTAGAACAATACTTCAGTTGGGGACGGTGTTTGTGTTGCAGGCTGCAGTTTTGGTCTTAGTGTTTTGACATTTCTTTGAATGGAACAGAGAGAGAATTAATGTTGCTTTTCAAGCGATTTTGTTGATATGTTTGGACTGAATTTAGATATGAACAGATGATAACCCATTTTGACTCTCATCAGTGCTGTGTATCCTATATAATTATTATATCAGGGAATCCTTCTTCCTAGAGATTTTTTCGATTTCGTGTTGATCTCGGTTATCTTCCACTGACAAGGCTCTCGAAACAATGGAAGGAAATAAACAAAATGTATTTTTGAGAGGTGATCAGAGGAATCTATCCATTTTCTCTGTACATAAATGAAAACGGCCGATTTTACCGCGATACATATGGAGTTTGTCACTAAAACAAAACATACAACAGGTTTTGACGCATATATGGCCAAGAAAATAAATAAGGTTACGCATTCGCTGTTTTTACGGAAAATACCTAGAAGTTGCGATTGCATCATCGGGTTCTTTTCTTCTGTTTCGTCTAATGAACTGGGATTGCTCTTGATCGAGCATATTAATCACGAGTACGTACAGTACAAATGGTGGCTGTACAATTAAGGGTTTAGGTTGGTTTAAACATATCTATAGAAGCTCGATTGCGGAACAAGTCCCTGCAACTTATATTAATCACTTTCGAGTCCGTTTCCTGGAACCAACCAGTACTGGTGTCATATTAATAAACATGGTCGTGACCCGATTATAAGGCTCGAACCCATGATCCCTTAAATTTTGGTTGAGAATAATAAATGATAAATAATGCAGCCCCCTCTTGGTGGTCTATATGCTATGAATGCCTACAGTACGTGTGTAGGTTTTGGAATGGAGCTATCGCAAGCCTTAATTAAGTTACTTTGAGATCTGCATGGTTCCATTGGCGTTTAGCTGAAGGGATGAAGATGAAACGAAGATACATTTGTAATCTGCTGCACAGAATGGCTTAAATAGTTTGACGGCAATAGATGACGAGAGGTTAGAATATAATTATGAACTAAAATATCTAATTAAACTTTATTCTAAATTAACGTACTGCATGTATATAGTCCCTGGGATGTACTATAACGTATTGTATGTTCCAGATAGTCCATATCTAATGGTGCATTCCAAAACAAAATAATTAACTTACTGTCAGATTCCATAGAAAATATACTGCTTATTTCAAAATTTGATATTTCCTTCATAGAAATATCTAAAGTTGATTTCTCAATAGACATTTTGTACACGTGTTTATCTGGCTGTCAAATATCTACCGGTGTACTGTGTTGTCACATGATACATCACGTGATCGCTTGAAGGGAGAAACTATTATATGTTGAAAACTAGACAAATGAATTTAAGAAGACAGTATTTTATCCGATCTTTGATTGCATAGAATATTATATTCTCCATATATTAATAAGTTTCGATGCTAGTTTTAGTGATTTAAATCACAAGGATTGTCTTTGGAAAATTAAAGTACACCAAAATAATTTTAACATGTTGTAGTGAAAATGGCCGACACTGGTGACAACATACACGCGATAGCATCATATTTAGGCGTAAAGTGTGGAAAAATAACATACGATGGACCAGAAAGAGTATAAAAGCCTTTTTGAACACCTATGATATTGATAATTTCTTTATTAAATAATAGTATAAGTGAATCTGGTTCAGATATACCCTGAAGTACATTATTCCAGTTAACTCGGCCCAAGTAATCTCGACCCTTTACAAACTCGACCATTTTTCTGTTGCTGGTAATAATAACTGTTAACATTTGTCATTTTAGCTGGCCTGTTTCGAAGAAGTACGAAACTTGGAATACCTGATTATCAACGTGCAGTTGTATAACAAGGGGCATAATTCTGAAAGCTTATTAAAAGTTATTTTCAGGAGTTAGGCCCCTTTTTAAATTGGAATTGTTGGCATAATTGCCTAAATTTTCAGTTTTAAAAACTATGAAACTTGGAATCCTCGTTTATCATGACTAGGCACATTTGTTAGACAAGGAGATTTATTATGAAAGCAGTATTTTTGGAGTTATGCCCCTTTTTAACATACAAAATTTTGAAATTTTTTGTCAAAGTTGCTTATAAGTTGAATGATTTTTCATGAAAGATATCGAAATGAAACTTGGAATATTTGACACAGTCGTAAGACAAAGGGCATTATCCTAAAAAAATAATTTTGAAGTAATGTCCCATTTAGCTTACAATATTTAAAAAGAAAATTGGTTATTGATAGACATTGCCCTTCACAGATGAACATTAAGCATAAGGCTGCATAAGATGCAATTGTTTTCAATTATTATCACCCACATAAAGAATAATGCTCATTAACCTTTTCCCTCATATAGACATGTTTTGACGGCTTTTTGTCCCCCCACCCTTTTTGAGACCTCAAACAGTGAAAAAATGGCCTATTTAGGACTTTAAACACTGTTTTTCGTTTAAGAAATGCTGTTTAAAAAAGTGACCTTTTTTCGGCGCCGCTCCCAATCCAAAAGATACATCAGCATTCAGGGAGATGCCAGAAGGGGGTTGTGCCCCCCCCATCGCCAAGAAAATTTTGGACATGTGATAGGCAAAAAATGGCCTCACTTGGGTAGATCTTAGAGTAGCGTGTAATCAACGCTGAAAAGCCTTTTACTCTATCTCAATGCATTGAGAAGTTGCAGCACTTTGAAATCAGTTTTGATGGAAAAAAACAATGCAAAATAGTGATTTTTTGGCAATTATGAGACCTCCCCCTGTTGCCATGGTAACAGGAAATTTAAGATTGAGCATGCTGTTACAGAGGTTATGGTCCAGTCAACATTTGTGCCGAGTTTTATCAGTATTGAAGCATTTTTCATGGTTTCATAGCAGTTTGAACTTGTAACAGAAGGCTTTTCAATGAAAACAGCAATTTTTCACAATATGCTCATGCCTGAGATAATGCAGCAAGGGGCACCTGAGGTCTAAATTCTCCATCAGTAAAGCTTGAAAGTCAGTATAGAAAATTAAAAAATGTCTTATCTGTGTAATTTGTTAAAAGTACTCTAAGGGAAGCACTATGCAACAGAAATCTGCAGAATCACTATTTACAGCTCATTAAGGTGCAAGTTCACTTTTTTATTGCAGATCCCTGTGATGAAAGGCAAAACGGGTACCAGGAGAGGATTTGTTTCTATTGTTAAACATCTTACAAGAGCAGCAGAGAAGAAGCTGCTTATTGGTGAGTATATAAAAATATAGAATTTATGGTAGATTTTCATATGCATTTGTACATAATTTAAAACACTTTTCAAGTATCAAGGAAACTTCATTTTACCATATCAACCAGTTTACTTCTTATTTCGGGGCATAGATCTATTAGTTTAAACATTTTTTTATTTTAAACAACTTCATATAGTATAAATACAAATATATGTAATACCATTAAGTAATGCACATGATACAGGCATGAGATACAGGCATGAATTGTTGAAAAAGCTTTGGGTCTGAAAGCTGAGCTTAGAAAGGTCTTCTTATAGCTTTACAATGCTTATATGATATGACAGTATACATGATTTGCTTGAAATTATTTATATATTAGATTTTACATCCTTAACATTTAAAAGTTAAGATTGTTTATTTCATTCACATGTAGTTGTATATTATACAAGTTACATTACACCAAAGGGGAGCAGTGGCCTAGTGGTTAAGGTGTTTGCCTCTCAACCCAGGGATCATGGGTTCGAGTCCTAATCAGGTCACAAGCATGTTCCTTCATATGACAGCAGTACTGGTTGGTTCCAAGAAGTGGACTCGAAAGTGATTAATATGATCCACAAGAACTTTAAACCAAACAAGTTACATAAAAATCTCACTGAACTTTATTTTTGTAGGTGAAGAAGCAGCAGAGAAAGCTGTAGTTGATCAATGGCTGGAATATAAAGTTTGTCATTTAGACAGATGCCCTTCTGATAAGGATAAATTTATCATGTTAATGGTAAGCTGCACAAAGTTGTTGAACTTACTGATTGTCTTTGATTACCTTTGCCATTGTCTTGTTTGTAGTGTGACCAGATTCTGTACTTGTTGTACAGTTCAACTAGAGTATTTTAAATTATTTTATCACTTATAATAAATTTCACTCCTGGTCTAATTGGGCACAATGGATTTTAGCATAAATTTGCATGCTTCATACAGTACATATGAATCCATTCAGTGTAATTTTTAGTTTGCATACTTTAAATTAATGGTCAAATGTTATACCATTTCATGATCCTATTTCAATTCTATTTTGTTATATCTCAAGAGGATATCATGTACTTTAAGAACTTTTTTTGCTTGAAATTGTTTAATATTATGAGTGTATTAAAGTATCATTTGAGTGAAGATACCAAAATTTTAACTTTATTATGAACAGATTACATACTAAGTCATCAGTCAAATGATTTGAATCATATGACAGGGGATACCAACTTGATGAATTTGCTTGTTGAATTGACAGTGTTTTATGAGTATACATGTATATTAATTGGTTAATATGATAATTTATTTCAGGATTTGGACCACTATTTGAAAGATAAAGTGTATTTTTTACATCACAGATTAAGCCTGATAGATCTAGCATTGTTTTATACTCTCCAACCAACCTTTGTAAGTATTCATTCAAGTATTCTTTGACATTATTCTCTAATCTTAATTTCAAGCTGAAATAAAAATCACTTTATAGGTAACAGAATGTACAGTTTTTTCTAAAACTACAAAGCCCAAAGCAAATATCTGTGGTATAAAGCATTACTACGGTATGTATTTCTATATAAAAGTTACATTTATCATATACTACACCAGCACAACTAATGTTTTTATTTGTTGATTTTTTTTTCATTTAAAGACACACCGATACTGTTAATGTCACATGGGATACTTTCCAGCTCTATTAGAGGGTGCCCTTTTTGCATTATTTCAGGAACAAGCAGGCACCGGAGTAGATCACTGACTTCCTGTAAGCTTGAATTCTGTAACATCAAAGCATGGTTATGACCTCTAGCAAAACAGTTCATTCATTTTATTTTAATGTAATAGCCCTATCTAATATTAGAACCAAAAACAATGCAGTTTAGTCATAAAGCAACAGGTATGCCGCAACTGATGAAAGAAAGAATTGTTAAAAAGAGAAGCCAGAACTGAGCTTGCAGTTACTTGAAGCTAAAACTATTTGTTATATGACAAGGGATATCTATGGCTAAGTGGTTATGGTTGTTAATTTCAAACCACTTCCTGCTGTGTGATCCTAATCTGCCAGCGGCTTGTATTCTTTCATAGCTAGCTTATGGAATGTTGAATGTTCTACTCAGGTGCCTTCTTGTTCTGAAATAATGAAGGTAACCAACTTAGAGACATACATGTAACTCTGGCATTGGTATTTTGACTGAATTACATCCCTTTGTTCTTGTATATATGTTAAGGTAGGTTCTAGGATGGTTTTACAAGAATAAATAAAGATAAGATTTTTATTTTCAGGCTGATCTGACATTTTATGACAAACAGAAATTGATGCATTTATCAAGATGGTATAATAATGTAAGTGTTTCTTACAAACATCAATAAGCTCAGTATGAAGTGTCCTGTAATGAAGGCTTATATTATTTATGTATATATCGAAGGGACAATATTCTATAATTACTGTATATGGATATGAAAAGATGAATACTAAGTAAGGGCTTTTGTTTTCAATAGATAGTCTCTTTGCAGTTGTATTGTCATGTATACAGTAAAACTTTCACACGAGTAGTTCCAATCTCAAATAGAACTTTCTTGTTTCTTGAAAATGTTTTGACAATGGGAAAACTTTGATTTAGAAAGAAACTTTGATTCAGAAAGTATTAAAGATTATAGGATTATATTTGTTGGAAAATAAAAAACTTTTGTGAAAGCAATTTATAGACATTCATAGACAAAGGGTTATATCTTTCGCTAATTATTTATTTGTGAAATTGCAATTTTAAATTGTTCATGGAATCTGTATTCCCTGAAATCCAAATCAGTAATAACATGTAGTAACAATGTATTAAAAAAAAAAAAAAGTTGAAATCATGAATTTGAGTTCAAGAGGTTGAAATTGTGAATTCATGAAGTTTAGATCTTGAAGTGAATGTGAATAATGAATTTCAGTCAATGAATTCGAAATTGAAAATTCATAAAGTTGATATTGTTAATTCATGAATTTGAAATACAATTACATGTATACATGTATTGGAAAAACGTCTTGAAATTGTTTATACCATATATGTGAAGTTGAAATAATGAATTTGAGAGTTGCATTGGTGACTGACATTATAAAAATTAAATGTCTATGCCTATATTCGTAGATACATTTATATTGAATTAAAGTGCCGACAGAATTAAGGTTTGTGGTATTTTTTCAGGTACAACAGTCACCAACTATACGACAGTCATTCCCAGCAGTAACATTTTCAAAAGTACCCCTATATTCAGGATCAGCTCACTGACCAAAAAGATGTTGTCTTGACTAATTGACATTTACTTTTGTAATGCAACTACCTTGATTAAAATCTTGAAGGTTTAAACAATCAGAATATATTGCTGGATTGAACAATATGTAGTTCCTATTTGAATACATACCTCATTGAAAAGCTATTTTTTTCAAATTTATGGTATTAACTCAGGGTTTTCATCATACTTTACAGATTGGCGATCTATACATGTATCATTGGTTGAAATGCAGTTAAAATCTGCTGTATTTACAATTATAATATCCCCCAGCCCCCTTGCCAGACTGGTTATTTTGGTTGGCACATATGAATAAAACATTGAAGACTTAATTATGCTTGAGGCATGTTTGAAAAATGTTGGTTTGTGTGTTTTGTTGGATTTTTTAGTCATACCAGACACTGTAAAAGTCATATGGCAACATTTCAACTTACCTTGTGTAGGAAGACCTCAAATGCCAAGTTATAGATTCTTTGGTATAACTATATGTACTATTTATATGTACTATTTATAGGCTTTATGCTGTTTGTAATAAAACATGATATACAGCAAAAGAGATAAGTTTACTATACCTTGTATTTTGAAGTCAGTAATCATAACTGTAATTTTTGTGCCCTCACTTTAAAGGCATTTAGATTTACTCTTGACTCACATGTAGTAAAAATTTGCGATTTTCAACTTGTGTCACACATAGCTCAAAAAGTATTTGACAAAGGGTCTTCGTTTAGATTTATTTAGTATTTGTAGAGTAATTGTCCTTGACTTAGAAAAAATTTACAATTTTCAACTTGTGTCACATGTAGCTCAAAAAGGATTTGACATACGGTCATGAAACTTTACAGGAATATTGATCAGCATGTGAAGTTGTGCACCTTGGTTTCGCTTGTGAATTAATATGTTTTGTCAGAGTTATTGCCCTTGACTATGTGAAAATTTTCAATTTGTGTCTTGCGTAGCTCAAAATGTATTTAACCGAGTCATAAAACTTAACAGGAATGTTGGTCAGCATATGTAGTTGTCCACCTTGGATTTGGCATGTGGATTTATCCAGTATTTGTTGAGTTATTGCCATTGACTTAGTAAAAACCATTTCATTATGTTGTGGAGTTAGAATCAATCAACTTTGCAGTAATAATGATCAATATCACTGTGAAGCTATGCCCCTGGGATTTTTTTCCAGTTTTGTTGGAGTTATTGCCCTTGACTTAGTATAAATTTGCAGTTTTCAACTTGTTTATGCATAGCTCAAAAATTATTTGACCTGTAGGCCTTAGAGTTTACAAGAATGTTGGTCAGCATGTGTACTTAAGCACCTTGGGGTTTGCTAAAGTTATACCTAGAGTCATAAAATTGACAAAACAGTGGAGTGTTGGGGCACCCGTGTCCTATGGACACATTTCTTGTTTCATTAACATTAACACATTCTTTTCTCTATCACACTTGTAAATCTCTTTATTTTGTGTAAATGTGTTATGGACATTATTACGTAAATGCAAAATAAAATCGGGGAAAAAAATATTACCTGTAACACAAAGGGCCGAGTTTGTATAGAACCAAGATGATGACTCAGGGTCTCAAGTCAGTCTAAGGACCAAACTGACCTCAATTCCTAAATTATGATAGTGGTAAAATGATACCTCAGGCATTTTGTTATGATGATCAATTACAAAGCAAGAAATAAACATTGATATTTTCATTTTTAACTTTGTGAATTTTTTGTGTCCGTCTGCTTAGCTCAGTATGGAGAGCATTGGATTTGCAATCAAGGGGTCGCTGGGTTGATCCTCTGGCGAGATGAAAGATTTCTCTGACAACTGATCTCAGGCATTGAGTCTAATGGTCAGTTGTTTCTCAAGGCTGAACTGATAATATGTGGGGTAATGGTTAGTAGTAAGTGACTTGTGGAGAAATTGGAAACATCTGGTTTAGTTATGCAGGAAAGCAGGTTATTTAGGGGTTCCACCTGCCAAAGTATGACCTAAAATGTGTTGAATCAATATAAAAAAGGAACAAATGTCTCAAGAGGCCAATATAAAATAAAGAACTGCTGACTGGTAAAGGACCCAATTTATTTGTGCATATCATTGTTGGCAGTTTGATATTTCTGTGTAAAACAGTTACTGTTCAGTCAGATAAAAGGTGTATGGCAGCTTTTGAACAGAGTAAAGTCATGGTGTGTAGGATTCATCAAAATGCACCTAATACAATTTGAAATGGCTAGATGTCAATGTACTTTTAACAGCTGCTTTTATGTTCAGAAGTCCGGTTACCTCTCTGGCGTGGGTTCGATCCCCGGGAGATGCTTTTGTAGTTTAGCGTGGAGGAAGGTAGTCTAGTACTGGTGTAACTTTCCAGGAACGATGGTTAGGAAACTACCCGCCTATATGACTGAAATACTGTTAGAAAAAGGTGTAAAATCGAACAATGTTCAGAAAATACAGGAAATTCAAACTTTACAGCTAATTTCCATGGCCATTGGTTATCTACACATACTATTTATAATAGGAAAACATTACTGAATATGACTACCATAATTTTGTCAAAATCTTCAAGAAACCTTGAATAAAATTTTTGAAAGCTTTTAATTTTATAATTAACATTTTTAATTTTATAATTAACATTTGTCTCACAGGCCTATCATTCATTTTGTATAATAAAAGGTATTTTAATACTTACATAATGAGATTATCTTGACCATCCCTTATTATTAAACAGGTATTTAGTGGGCCCTGTTTAATTAAGGGACCCCTAACTTCAAGCCTAGTGACATTGCATGTAGCTAAGCAATGGGCAAAAGCATAATGGTGATTGCATGCACAAACTGAGCAATAGAAAATATGAACGTTAAAGATTAACTGTTTGTAAAAAAAGATCTGTTTACAGATAATTTAAAATAGTTGTACAAAATATATGAAATGGCAAAGAAAAATCAAACACAACGTAAGAATTTAGTTATATTTCCAAATAATTTTAAAATTATTATTACATGTACATGATATTCTGTCAACAATAACATTACCTGAAAATTATGTCTACAAATTAAGTGACAAAATGCACCTTGCCTTAAAGACTGCTTACCATTTTAAAGAAAAGATTGTGCAATGGACATAATGCATTTCAACCACATCTTTTATTAAAAATATACATGTTGATTAGCTTAATTAATCAATAAACAGGGAGAAAACAGACTGGCCATCAAAGGAAAGTAAAATGTTTCAAACAAATTTAACTTTTCTCCTTGGAATAAAAGCATCTGATATAGAAACAAAGATATATAAGAAATGCTAAAATAAATTCGGATTTTTCATGAAAATACAATTTTGATACACAACCAATATTTTGTGATCGTTTTCTTTAAAAGCTGGAATAAGTAATATGAAAAGTTCAACTAAACACTTTGAAACATTGCATTATAATGGTCATTTATTGGGGCGGCCTATGAAATAGAACATTCTATGATATATTATTTCAGCAATATGCACCAATATCTTTTTTATCCCCTACCAGTTCACTGGAGAGGACTGTATGTTAGCTCTCTGTGCATTTTGGCGTCCTTGCTGAAAAATGGCACCATTAAGAATGTAAGAATAAAAGGTAACAAATCATTCAGCAATTTTAGGTCTCTGGCTAATAATGCATCGCAAAAAAAGGATCATAATTATGGTACTTCAAAAAGTACTTTAGTACTTGAAATATCAATATTTTCATAAAACTTTAAACCTGGCAAGATTGCAATATTGAGATTATGAACATCAATTTATTTTGTTCCTTAGTTCAGAAAATGTGGTTGCTATGCCAACTAATAGCCTTGAAATTCAAAAACTTCTTAATCCTTTGATATTACAAAAAGGACTTGTAATAATTTTATGAAACTTGACAACACGCATAGATGACAATAGGGTGAACTTGAAAAAAGGATCTGCACCAATACAAATTGTGGAAAAAAAGTGGACACAACATAAACAAATACATGGAAGACTGACAAGTTGCTGTAAAAAAAACTCTACTAAGAGCACTTTGTGCTAAAGACAGCTAATATAAGAATCTAACACCAGCTGCTGGTTCAGGCTGGTAATGAGGCTCTGCTGAGTTTCGGCTAAACAGTTACCAGAGATACTCCCATCAGTGATTCCAGCTAGTATAAACTACATAATAATTGTATTTGATTATTTTCTTGCGTATTAGATACAATTGATGAATCATATTTTCAGAAAGTAATTATGAAAACTAATAATTGTAGCACATTTTTCTTATGAAAGCGTGTCAATTTTCACCTTCAAATGTAACATCAAAATGATATCCTCCTAACTTCCTAAGAATGCAATTCGTAATAGGCAAACAGGAATGGTGTCATTTATAGCATCAACTTGTGTAAAATAGCATTGTGAAATGTGTTTCTCTAGCACCAGTGTAAACAGTAGAAAGTCCTGTCTTAAAAAGTCATAATTATGCAAGAAAAAGGCTTATGCAGTCCATGATAAATAGACTTAGTATGGCAATATATAATGTAACTAGACTGAAAGACCTGCACTTCAATGGATATGTATAAAATGAATGTTTATAATCACTCATTGAGGAATATATACAAAGGACACTTCGTGACAACCTATCTCTTCTATTCCTTTAAATTGTGATAAATATTTACACCACAAATTTCTGTGTGAATAAAAAATCCGAAATCCTTGATCATATAACATTTTCAACACTCCTAGCCCTTGTATTAACTCTAATTTTTCTGGTTCTCCCACTATTGCAATATGTAACTCTATAAGAAGTTGTTTAACATTTTTCACACCCCCTGTCTCAAAGATCTGTATCAAAGTTTGCCATTCAAACTTTTCTGTGTCAATTTTTAAAATGTCGATTGTGTCCTGAAATGGGAACAAGTAAATAACGAGAAATTCAAACATATTGAAAATGCAACATGAATATGTAACACCAAGTAATTTTTAAACAAAGCATAAGAAATAGGCTGATATCTACTGTCATTTTAACATTATTGATATTTACGTATTTTAATTTACTAAATAACTTGGCTTGAAAAGGATATATATGTAGCATAAATTATATTTTAATATTAAACTGTAGCACTTTCACTTTTTTATATTCTCATCTTTTCCAACCAGGATATCTCAAATTAAAATAGTCTTGGTCATGTTTTAATCTACACAAAAATCATTCATCAGTATTTGAGATATTTTCAAAATTAAGTACTGACTAAATAGCAAACAGTGCAGACCATGATCAGACAGCATGTATGTGTAGGCTGGTCTTGGTCCGCACTGGTCTCAGGGATAGATTTAGTTATGGTCAGCAGGGCAGACATTTATGTAACATAAGTAATTTTATATAGATAGTAATAACTAAATAAATTATCTCCCATTGAAAATCGTCATACCTCCACATGACCTTGCTTCACCAGAATATCATGTAGTGTTGAAACTTTCCAACCATTTCTCAATATTTGGGTTTGTTCTGACAGCCCTGTATGATAAAACCATTGTCTATTTCTTCTCTCACCTTCTGACATGTTCTTCATACTGAAAGAATAGTAAGTCTACATCATGCAACACTGACAACAGTCAATAATAAGCAACTACACAATCTCCCCGAATAGCTCCAGTTATGAAAAAGGAAATTTCTCAAGGAAAACTGTTAGCACCAGTATATTAATTGACAGAACTATGCCCTTTGGTATTTGTCAGAAAAAATATAAATAACTTTTTAATAAGCATGTTATTTTATAAAATTGAAAAATATTCAATTTGCCAATAAAGGTTAAACAAATACTGTATATGTATATGTAATTGCAAAACCTTCACCTAAAACCCAGTGACCCAAAAACTCCACTAGAAGTTGGAGGAAAGCAAGTATCAACCTACTAAATATGAAATAAATTACTTAATTAATAAAGACTGTATGAGTGAATTTTAGTACCAGTGACCTTGACCCAATTGACCCCTAACTTAATCATGAAAATCATTGGTCTACGAATATTAAAAGGTCAATTACTGGTTAGCCAAGGTCGAGTAAAGTCTGTTCTGCTTGAAAGTCTTGTACAAATAGTTGCTGTATTTAAGTATGAAGTCAATCCATTAAGAAAATAAAAAATTATGGTTAATGTTTTGGTTAATGTTTAAGTTTGAAGATGGCAACGGCAATCATTAAATACCATGACTGTTACAATAGCTTAAATTGATTTTTTTTATTCAAAAATGTCCAGCTAATATACAAAGGTAAAATAACAGTGTGACAAATTAAAGAACAGAATCACATTGTCTGTTTAAGTTATTTCTTACCTCGGATCAAACGAGTATACCATACAATTGTATCTGTCTGCCATATGATCATCAAATGTAAAATCATTATTTATCCTGAAATATACAATCAAAATCAATCATTTGATACGTTTGCAGCAATATCTTTTTATCTATTTTTAGCCAATCTTTTTAATTAATTGTCAAGACTGACCCAAAAATGAAAAGCCAAGTTTAAATGATTTCAACTGCAAAACATGATTTTCAATTTATGTTTACTTCCTTATAAATTAATTTCATTTAAAATGCTGCAGTTGATCCAAATACAAACATTAATTTTTAAATCCTTTGGACCTCAGTGGAGTTCCAACAGTTAAACAGAAGGCCACCAAAGGACCAATCCTGTGAAGTCTGGTCAAAATCCTCTTTGTGGTTTACAAGGAGCTGTTGTTAAAAGAATATGTGGACAATAACAAACAACAACAACTGTGCAACAGACAGATGCATTGTCATCACAATAGTTTAAAATCCAACTTGCAGTTAATGAAATGTTGTTGACAGATATTGTGAGTATATACTGACAAACAATGT
The DNA here is from genome assembly GCF_026571515.1 of Ruditapes philippinarum. Lineage (NCBI taxonomy): Eukaryota > Metazoa > Mollusca > Bivalvia > Venerida > Veneridae > Ruditapes > Ruditapes philippinarum. The sequence continues at coordinate 123,122 of NW_026854231.1, read as the reverse complement.
ACAACATTCCATCATAAAACCTCACCAGAGCTCAGATGAGCTAAAAATAATAAAGGAAAAAGATTTCAAATACCCAAATGAATACACAAGGCAGGGTTGACTAGGTCTAAATTCCCTGTCGTCACAAATCTCCCATCCTCCGTCTCCTAGGCTACCAATACGTACAATACGTCTACACAATACCTGTACTTGATTTATATATCTGGAAATATATATAAACAGAATAACGATAAATCACCTTTGCCTACATTTGATATTTTGACAGCGATTTACCAATCATAAAGTATGCAGTGATTGAGAAAATAATCAAATGCCTTGATATATTCCCTGATGTATGGTAAAAAAAATTGCTTTGAAGCTTACCTTACATAGAATAGGAGTGAAATGAATTTGTTATCATTACTTAAAATGGTAATTAATTACAAATTGTTCATAAATTTGAGCAAAATAGCACTGTCACAGTAAAAGATTTCCTTTGAGATAAATGACATTCATTTAAGATGCTGCAAACCATATATCTATGCTCTTGCTTTTGGTGAAGAAAATCGAACTTTTACACTCCTATGTTGACTTCATGCATTGCAGGAACATTTCTTTTAAGTTTCATCAAAATTGGGACAATGGTTTTAGAAGAGATGTCATTAGAATGAATTGTGGACAACCAACTAACGATGGAATCGGATGGACAGCCAATAATCCTAAAAGCTCACAATAAAGTGTCAAAGTGTGGTGGGTCAGCTTAAAGCAGGCAATGCAATGAAGAGTTATAAAACTTGGCCTACTGTACATTCCTGTTGTGACCTTCCATTATACTTAAGTTTATTTCAACTTTCAATTAGTATCTCTTCTACAAATTACAATGTAAAACTTGTTAGTTTCAGATATTATTAACACTTCAACTGCTGGAACTGGAAACGATTAGCCAATGCCACAAATAATAGAGCCAGGCCTGGGCCTACCATCCATGCAGTCTGACCAGGCTTTATAATATTAGATGTCCAACTTCCCATTTTTATCTTAATTTCCTCAAAATTTTAATGGACAGTTCCAAACTGGAAGATGAACTAGTCAATTTAAGAAATTTATAATGACAACTGTAGGACATGGACAAAGTGATTCCTATAATTAGCTCCTTCCTTAATTTTTATTTTCAAGATCAGTTCTTGGTGATAAAGAAATTGAAATTTAATACAAACCTATGATATAGCTGAGCAAGCTCTCTATGAGACAACTGTTTCAATTCTGGAATAGTGGGCAAAACTGTTTCTTTCACCTTTAATAAAAACAGGTAATTACAATATACAACAAGAATTATAAAATATGAATTTGAAATTAACATACATGTAGATGTCTTGTCAATAATGGTAAAATTACAATAAAAATTATCTTCTCTTGATAATCAACAGCAAAATACACGTTTGTCCTCCGTTTCCAATGCTGAGGATAATAAATTAATATCACAGATTTTAGTTCACAATTAAATCAACAGGTAATACAATGTATTTATTATTAGTATTACTGGTTCAACTTAAAGATACATGAAGGCCTATGGTTGACCCAATACTTAATAAATTTTATATTAATCACAAAAGGAATTTTAAATGCAAGATTGGAAAGCCGTAAGATGAAGACTATGTATATTATGTGAATCTAATGTCTTAAATTTATCTAACCAATATTATGATTTATAAATGAAATAATGTTAGAATTAATAGATGCAAATGTATGTAGACCTAGCTCATACATTTATGATAATAATAAATTATAATTGTACAATATGCAAATTTCATAACTTAATATTATACATTTTCGCCCAATTTACTATTATATTAATAAATATTTAATTGTATATGTCTATGCTGGGTTCATACATTATCAAGTTTAGTATGTTAACTATTCAGTACTAGCTAAACAATAACAACAACAACAAGAAAGCAAACATTTTGAAATATTAAAACACAACAATACTTTACCTGCTCTACGTCCCAGGTAGGTTTGAATGGAAGAAAACCTAATATGTAAAACAATAAACATATGGAAACAAGGAATAAAGTCCCGAAGGCAGCGTTTGACAGTGTCTTACAAGACCGTTTCATCACTGCAAGAAACTATATTGATTCGCCCTACTGACGATTCGCCCCATAACGATTCGCCCCGCTTTACCGAGTTAATGACCTTGATGTGGTTCGGTCCGCATTATACTATTCTCTATATTTTTTTCGGAAAAGTAATTTGCTTAAGGATTTTTTATTCATATATGGTATTTGGGAATATATTTTGTTTGATATAGTACGCTCATTTAGTGACTTTACTTAATTTTTGCAAAGATAGTCATGAATAGTTTATTTATAAAAATGACTAGATTTGATGTACTTTACCTACATGTATATTGCTTTACAAGTATGTATATATGTTTGTACAGTCATCAAAGATATGATAGTATATTTATTTATGAGTAAATATACTTGATGGTTGGTCACACTTAATATAATCTCACCACGCAACTAGATTAATAAGCCAATAATGGGCAATAATCCAATTTTTATTAATTTTGCATGAATAGGTTTGGCCATCATCCCCTCCCCCCACCCCTGACTGTCAACATTGACCTATCCAAAATTACCATGATGTCTCTTTTACATGTCTGATAACATAGACTAGATCTCAATGTAATATCTAATTATAATTGTTATTGTATGATTTTTTAATCTATTATTTCATAGTTTACTTTCAGACAGTTATGGAACTTGGTCTTGAATTTGATGATGGTGATTTTACAGAGAAAGTCAGACAGACTGAAACTCTTACATCTTACAATGCTAAAGTGTGCCATCCTGAGGTATTCATATAAAACAATAGACTTGCACCTGGTATTAAGAATATTTTGTGTTTTCACTGCAAATCCAGGGGTTCCAAATAAGATATTTACAGTTTAATTTGAGTAAATACATCGATAATTATTAGCATTAACACATTGATCACCATCAGGCAGGACCATAATAAGCTATATCTTGTATATTGGTAAAAGAATATGTAAATTGTTTGTAGCCTGGGAAAAACCCACTTTTGTTGAGTTCTCAGAATAACATGTACATGTATTAGACTCGGAGCCCGTGATAGAATTTCAAACAGAATTAGTAATTCTAGTCTGAAAGTAAATTTGTTGATGAGATTTGAACAAAAGAAACACATTTCTTTTTTCTCTTGAAAAAATCAAGCATGCCAAATATGTGTTTTGAAGAAGGCAATTATTTTTGCATCATTGCAGTTGTTCCAGAAAGTTATGCTGTTTTGCAATTCTATGATGTTCAAATGCTAAATTGTTGTTAGTTATAAGTTTAGTAAATGAACATTAAAAAATAGTGTAAAAATATATACAATAACATGCCAAAATAAAACATTAATTTATTAGACCACTTAAATCATTAAAATCTACCATTTGGCCATGTCGCCAAAACACTTTTGCATATGTTTTAATTTGGTATATTCAGCAGTTACTTCCAAAATTGTAAGATTTAAATTTTTTCTTTGCAAATTTTCTCTAAGAAAGCACCTTGATGAACTCAACCTGTCAATCCATTTTCAGGCCAAAAGTCAAGGTCACTTGGACTTGTAATTGACATAGAAACTTCAAACATTGTATGAATATGCACCTTGATGAGTCCTACCCTCCATACTCATTTTAGGTCAAAAGGTCAAGGTCATTTTGAAATTTAATTTACAAAATTTGAAAATGTGCAGTTCAGAATGCTAATGACTGTTAAAAGTGAAGTGTGCTGCTTTTTGGACAGCTCTTATTGCTTCATGATACCCTGTTAACAAAGTGTCATCTGGCGGAATCTGGCAGTTCTAATGAAATATAACTGAACTGTATCTTTAAAGCCATGCAGGGTATGGCATATATTGTATATCTTTCAATTCATTATTATTACTGCAACAAATATTGGTGTTTTAATATACTAGTAGTAGTATTATAATGTTATTTTTACAGTGGTTCTTTTCTGATCGTGCGGACAATGGGAGAAATGATATGGCAACAGTGTACAAGTTTAGAGGAGATTACCATTTTCAGAGGGAGAATCACAAGTCTGCAATCCATTGTTACAAAAACAGTCTAGGTAAAAAAAAATTCATGCATGTATTATAAAAATACATCATTTTGTTAGCTTTTAGCTCACCTGAGAATAATAAAGATATTTGATTTGTTACTTTTTAGCACATCTGAGCACAAGGTGCTCATGGTAAGCTTTTTAAGATTATTAGCTGGCTTCCGTCCATCCATCATCTACATTTGTTTCATATGACATAATAAATCCTTGTAACCACTTGCCTAAATTTGATTGAACTTACCTTAGATTTCATAATTTGTACCGGAGTACTATTTGAAGTTGTTCAAATGGTTCTGGCCCATTGCATTCATGAATCACAGAAGCTTACGATAGATTTTAAAAGTGTAATTGTAACCTTTTAAAAAAAAATTTCGAAAGCATATTTTGGGTTTGCAGGGATCTTTTTAATTTAAATTTCTAATCAACCCAAATTTTTTGCAAAATTTCAATCCCCAAAGGGGGCAAAAAAAAGTCCCAAACCCCCGGGGTCAAAAATTTTTACATAGTCACATATAGAATTCTTTTTTAAAAATTTAATGATATGACATAATAATGTATGACATTACAGATAGACTAGGTGAACATAATCGTACAATGCGACGAGAGCTGATGGAATCATTGGCCAGATCTCATATGAAAACTGGAGAGTTTCAGGCATCTCAGAAATATGTTGAAAATGTGGTAAGTATATGTATTTAAAATTTAAATTTGACATCATTTAAAGGACGGGCAAGACTGTGGGGTTATGTACAAGGCTGTGGGGTCATAGGAGCATGATTTATAAGAAAGTACACTAGGCAATGCTACATTCTAAATGTCTACGCTTGAAAATGCTGAGACTAAGATTTTAATAGGATTTCCATGCTGTATGATCCCCAGGATGGGGTCAGTTTAGACTCTGGGGGCAGGTTTATTATTATCCCCCGCCGAAAAATTTCAGCTGAGGATATAGAAATAGTCTCCGTCCGTCCGACCTTCCGTCCGTCCTTCCGTCCGTCCGACATTTTTGTCCGGAGCATATCTCTAAAAGTATTTGAGTTATCAACTTGAAACTTCATAGGTGGATAGACCTCATTGAGGAGGAGTGCAGTGCACAAGAATGATAACTCTACCTTGCATGATTTTTGAGTTATTGCCCTTTGTTATTTTTCAAAATTGATTTTTGTCCAGAGCATAACTCCAAAAGCCTATGAGATATTAACATGAAACTTCATAGGTGCATAGATCTCACTCAGGAGGTGTGCAGTGCACAAGAATGATAACTCTACCTTTCATAATTTTTGAGTTATTGCCCTTTGTTATTTTTCATACCTAATTTTTCACCTGAGTGGAGCTTAACTCAAAAAGTGTTTGAGATATCAACATGAAATGTCATAGGTGGATAGATCTTATTGAGGAGGAATGTTGTGCGCAAGAATGATAACTCTTCCCTATAAAATTTTTGAGTTATTGCCCTTTTTTTTTTTCATGCTATTTTGTCCAGAGCTTATCTGAAAAAGTATTTGAGGTATCAACTTGAAACTTCATAGGTGGATGGATCTCATTGAGGAGGAGTGCAGTGCACAAGAATGATAACTCTACCCTGCATAATTTTTGAGTTATTGCCCTTTGTTATTTTTCATTCTATTTTGTCCAGACTTTATCTCAAAAAGTATTTGAGGTATCAACTTGAAACTTCATAGGTGGATGGATCTCATTGAGGAGGAGTGCAGTGCACAAGAATGATAACTATACCTTTCATAATTTTTGAGTTATTGCCCTTTGTTATTTTTCATACCTAATTTTTCACCTGAGTTGAGCATAACTCAAAAAGTGTTCGAGATATCAACATGAAATGTCATAGGTGGATAGATCTTATTGAGGAGGAATGTTGTGCGCAAGAATGATAACTCTTCCCTATACAATTTTTGAGTTATTGCCCTTTGTTTTTTTTCATGCTATTTTGTCCAGAGCTTATCTGAAAAAGTATTTGAGGTATCAACTTGAAACTTCAAAGATGGATGGATCTCATTGAGGAGGAGTGCAGTGCTTAAGAATGATAACTCTACCCTGCATTATTTTTGAGTTATTGCCCTTTGTTATTTTTCAAAATTAATTTTTGTCCAGAGCATAACTCAAAAAGCGTTTGAGATATCAAAATGAAACTTCATAGGTGCATAGATCTCACTCAGGAGGTGTGCACTGCACAAGAATGATAACTCTACCTTTTATAATTGTTGTGTTATTGCCCTTTGTTCTTTTTCATACTTAATTTTTCAATTCAATTTTTTTCTCAAAAAGTATTTGATGTATCAACTTGAAACTTCATAGGTGGATAGATTTTACTGAGGAGGGATGCAGCACACAAGAATGAAAGCCTACCCTGCATTATTTTTCAGTAATTGCCCTTTGTTATTTTCAGCCATCAGTATTCACATAGGTTTCAAATCTGTAATCACTATATCCATCAGTTTACATTACAAAAGACCTCTTAAAATGGAATTATTCCGCTCTACTACATATACATTCTTCCAATGAGCAAACACATTCGGCGGGGGATGGCCATGTTGACATGGCTCTTGTATTGCACTGCAAGTTAGGTGGATGGATTATTGTTTGAATACTAGATACAATGTATTTGTTTGACATGGATCATGTCAGTTATGTATACATGTATATATTAAGGAATGGGGATAAGGATGAAAAATGTCACATTGTCTCCAATATCCATGTAGCAGAAGATACAGAATCTGGAATGGAGAGGCTTTTTAATCAGGTTTTCAACGAAAGTTTTGATGGGAGTCATCTTTTGGTTTCCCCTCAAAAGCTTGAGTTTGCTTTGACCTTTTGACAAAAAACTTACTGTGTTTGGAATTGCCACTTAGATATCTGCAAGCAAGGCCAAGGTCATTTGCTTACAATAGAATTTTCAGCTTCTATTCAATAACTTCAGTGCACTTTGACCTATTGATTCCTGTCTCATCTAAACTTGGTTTTTGAAAACCTGGTTTTATCGCATTGAGGCACTACTTATTTGTTTCATATAAAGTAAAAAAAAGCCGACTTTAAATGATGAAATTTTCAAGAAGTCACAAACCTTTCTTTCTTTTTTTCAGTTCATAGATTGCCTTACTCCAGAAAATTACTGCCAGACCTTTCTGTTGCAACAACAATTGTACAATAACTCTAGGGACATATTAAGTAAGTTTCTACTTGCCCTTCAAATGCAGCTAACTTAATACTCAAATAACAAAGTGATGGTGAAACATATGGACATAGTTTTATATAAAAATTAGCTTTAAATTACTGTCAAACTTTGATCAGGCCAAATGCTAATAAACAAATATTAAGAGGCTCACATAATATAATTTTATTAACCCTTCAATAAATTCAGTACTGAACCTACACTCATTCAATATCCTCTATTTAATACACCAAAAACAAGATCATTTGTGATATTAAATTTGTATAATAAGATTTGTATAAAGTTGTAATATATTGTTTTTCCATGTAGATGAACTGGGTGTTCTGCAGAAGTTAATTACTTTACATCCAGTTAATGCACAGATTTGGCTGAAACTTGTACATGTATATGAGAAAATTAGTCAGAGTTTGAAGCTGCAGGAAGACAATAGCAAGAATGATACCAATGATGAAACAAAAAAGTTTGCTAATGTGTCAAAGGATAATGAAAATGAAGAAATTACAAAGAACAGCAAAGAACTGTCTTGTGAAAAATGTGCAATGAATGCTAAAAGATGTGAAGAGAACCATGTATGTACAAGTTATGATAGTTTAAAACAGTCTAATACACAAGATACAAGAGTAGATTTGATTGGACCCCATGATAATTTGAAAGAGTCCAAAGATGACAGTGGTGAAACCTCTGTAGCAAGTTTACAAGAGGCTAAAGAAAATGTGACAAATCATATTGATATAGCAAGTTTGAGACGTAGTATAACAGAATACCCCATTGATTTGATGTTACTGACATGTTATATCAGAGTAAGGTATGCTTTACTTCTCATTACATTATTATTTACAATTACAGGCAAAATGTTGAAAGGAGCTCCATTGAGGTTTGAAAGCCTAAAAACAAATTTTAAAATCGTAGATCATCCAGGGCATTGTTATAAAGAAATATACTCAGAAATAAATTAAAATCAATATTTAATGTAAATCTTGGACTAATTGAGTGAAAAAGGGTTTATGCAATTCACTTTTTAGTTATTTTTACACAATAAAAATAATTTTGGATAAACAGTGGAGCCAATGTTTGGATTTTATACACAAAAGTTATATGTATAAACCATCATCAAATGGTATTAAAAAAAGTAAAACTTTTTAGAGCAGTCATGTCAAAAAAAACCCCTCAATGAATTCCCTTTAAAATAAATTATGTCTTAAATGGATATAATTTTGATATTGCTGGATGTGCAGTAATGTTGACAGTAACATGGACTACATAAAATTTAAGATATAGAATATCAACAGGAAAAAGATATTTACCTTTGAAATCATGGGCATGACCAAATATTAATCGAACAATAGACCATGTAATTAGACTGGTACAGGGGCCTGGTTTATATAGACAACATTTTGTTCATAATTGAATTTTTAAATGTGGAAACGTTAATGTTATATCATTTAGAATAGGAAATAGTTTCCCTCAAATATCATACAACTATAAAGATGTATGTATTTTATTTTAGATTAATACTGTCATGTGTACAAGGTACTGTGGGGTCATTTATAAAGGACAAGAACGTACAACTTGTTGCCGAAGTAAGTTTACCAGTTTATTTTGCCATCATCATTAAGTAGAAAAATATATACATGTTATAAATATTTTTTAACCAGATTTTCTGAAAGAAAATACTGATTTTTAAAACTGATGAACATAAATAGGTGGCTTTTTTGCTGACATAAAAGCTTTCTTCTGTGCTCAACTTCTCATACATTTGTCATGGTTCAGAACTGTTCACTATTTAGGGGAGAAGATGTGTTAGCGGCTGGATAGCTCAGTCGGTAGAGCCGCGGTACGATATTCCGAGGGTCCCGGGTGGAGTCCTGGTCAGGCTGCACATTTTTCTCACCCTGTGATACATTTCTAAAAATATGTCAACAAAACTTTCACAAAAGTAAAGTAAAATACCACCTGGTGAAAGAAATAGGAATTTATTGCTTTGCTTAGTGTCATATTTGTAGAGCGTATTATGATTAAGCCTATAGTCCTCAAGAATTGGTGTGAAGGTTGGTTGTAAATTAAAGACTGCCTTGTTTTGATGTTGGTCGCTCAAATGTCAAGGTCACCATGGCCTTGACACGTTAAAGCTTGTAAGACCTTAAGTCGTTAGAGTTGGTTTCTGATGGTTGATCTTGACTAGTACAGATCACCCTTATTGAACTTGAGGCCAGTCAGAAAAAGGTCAAGGTCATCTAATTTTATTCACAGGAACATTGCTCAAATTCTTGTTATAAACACTTCTATTTGCTTACAGTATTTTATACGAAAACCATTCTGTCCTAAGGTACATGTATGTGACTTGGTGTCTATGGCCTGCTTTGTTTACTTTATTAATGACAGTTGTTTTCATTCTTTCAGATGAATTCTAAAATTGAAGATTTAAATGTTGAAGAAAAGGTTATGGAGATAGTTACGCAGGTAAATTGTTTGTTTTTTTTAAAAAATGAAATATTTAACCCTTAACCTTTCGGAAACGTAAGCGATTAATAGCCTTAAGCACCAGTATAGAACCGGCCAGTCTTTCAGAAAACTCTTGTCTTAGACCCCTCATGTAAGACAAGTTCATGTCCTTTAAATGATGTCATTGCCACGCACCTTTTATGAATGAATTGCGTTCTTAGGATGACATCATTTTACCGTTATGAATGAAGTTGTAAGTTCATACGCTACTATAAGAAAAAAGTGCATAATGAGAATATCAGTTTTCGTAATTTCTGTTTCGAAAATAATTAACATGTAATATGCAAGAAAAAGAATCAAACACTGGGTGTCGATACAGAAGGGAACATCTAGCTCTGTGGTAACTGTTTAGTGGAATCTCGGCAGAGCCTTGTTACCACTGTAAACAGTTACCCTCGAGCTAGATATTCTGGTCTGTACCAGGATCCAATGTAACATTCTTATAATATGAACAGATAAACTAAGCTCCTTTTTAAATAAAGACAGTTATAAATAAAATATATGCTTGCCCATATGGTTCATTCAAGGGCCGAGGGTAAACAAACAATACACACACACTGTAGGTCTGTTCTAAATATGAAATTTTGATTTCTAAAAATTACTATTATAAAATTTTTTTTCCAGTATATAAACCGTGACATGTTTGAAGACGAGACTGACTTTGCGGATAATAAAACAGATTCAAATCAGGATGTTAAGGTATAAAGCTCACTTAAAAAATATAACTAGATTTTATTCCCTACTGTTCATATTGATAGATACCAGGATCAGCACCTACATGTATGTTCATTATTGTTGTAAATTGATGATACTCTTTTGATTTTGATGTATAAACACTTAACTTTTTATGATACTTAAAAGTCTAAATTCCGGACTTGAAATCTTAATCTATATGAACCAAGATATTTACAAAGTCTAGTATCATTGAAATTCTCTGAAAAGATTTTGCTGTGGAGATCATTTATTAAGACAATTATTGAGCATCATTTGATTAAAATATGTAAGTAGGAGCCGGGAGAATGGCATATATCCCCACTCTTAAAAACGCTCCAGGTGTTTCATTAATACCACTTAGTGTTTGCGTCAGAATTTCCAAAAAATCACTAGGATGTCTTGAAATAAGGAAACAACAGCTTGCCCCTTTAAGGATTTGAACCCACCAGGCCAGCAATACTAAGATTATTGGTTTGTGTTTACCACTCGGCCACACGGTTCATTTCTAGTGACTGACTTTATCCATTTTTGGTAAATCATGAATATTATTTCATTGATTTCTATTTCAAGCAGAAATATTAACACTTGTTACACATACTTTTATATTTTCGCATCTTATTTTAATGAAATTTAAGTTGACAACAATAATCAGAAGAATTGTACAGTTAACATATTGCACATATAATTTATAAACTGTATCTACAACATCAATATATTATAATAACAACATATAAACATTATCTTTTTACCAAAATCTACATTGAAAAGTAACTGTTCTTAATAAGGAAGCTTTAATATCAAGTAAGTTTATGAGTTTTGGAATTTAGTTATTTTTCATATTTCAGGCTACAATGGACAATTTGATCACTGCTGACAAGTTCAACAAAAGATGGTTTTCCTGGATCAAAGAAATCCCTTGATATTTGAAATTTCATGTATATAATTAGATAGTTACTAAAAATTAAATAAATACTAAGTCATGTTAAGAAATGACTAATATATTCACATATGTTAATTTATTTTCCCAGTATTTCACTTTCCAACTATTATTGGTATCTATTAAACATTCTGCTAATAAGTGCACAGTTTGACATACTGAAAGTCTTGAAATGAATATACTTTTGTCATTTTTGGTCCCAAAACCTACAAATCACGTGTTTCCTTCATGACATTTTTAAGCACACCACTGGAAATCCATCACCTTTATGTTTACTAACAAGGTCCAGTAGAGCTTGCTTCTTGTGTAAAGCTCTCGATGATTCCAGTTCATATAATGTACACAGGTTAAATAAAATTCCCTCGTGCAAGTTTTTATCTGGATTACTATGTACCAAAGCCTCCAGTGACTTGAGGGCATCACTCAGTCGACCAAGATACAAACAACAGACTGCCATATTGTTCACAGCCTGAAATTGATATGATTATTTTGATAGTCATAAGTACCACACACACTAAGTCATAAGTACCACACACACTATAAGTTTTAAGTATTCACTTGTACATGTTTTGAAATCTACCCTTACTTGTACAGTAAAATGAATTTTTTAAAGGCCCATTTTATTTATCAAAAAATTATTTTTTTTACTATCCTGTTAAAGCTTCCAAAATAGCACTCATTAGCCATATAACTGATCCAGTTTTTGCTTTTTTTTGTCTTTTTGGCCATTAGTAAACTAAGGTACTAAGATAAAATGGAGTAATGAAATGCCTTGGTATATTGACGGTTTATCAGAAAAATGTACCTTTTGTTTCAAAAGAAATTGGTGATTTCAGGAAATATAGATCCTACTTACTGAAGTGTTTGAGGGATCTGCTTCCACAGCTTTTCTAAAGTTTTGGTATGCTTCATTGAAGTTATTTTGACACATCGCTTCAAATCCTCTACAATAAGATAGTGAAATCATTGTAAAATATTTTACTTCATGAATCAATGGCTACCACCTTAATAATTAGTTTTACACAGTTTTTCTTTTTTCTACTACAAGTGTGTGTTTACTGAAAGTGTATACACATTTTAATCAAAGATTTTAAGATTCAATTTTTGTTCATTACATTATCAAAAAAATTTTGTTCATTATATTATCAAAAATTAAGATTTAAACTATTTGCATCTTACAGTAACTAAATAGACAAATTGAATGAAACCCCATAAATTTGTGTATTCTAAAATAACTTCATAACAAGAGGTGTCACTGTAAATTGAATAAGCTCCTTAAATATAGAATTGAAACTGAACAATGCAATGCAATTATCTATCTTGGACTAAAGAGTAGTCTTGTGACCTTTCATCTATATTTTAAGTTTCAAATACTTGTACTAGTTTCAAAGATATCGAAGAAAAACTAGTGTTATCATTAAAAATGATTCATATCCCCACTTAAGCTTGCTTTCTACCATGTCCTAACTTTAGTTACTATCCAGAAACAATACAACAGACCAACAAGCTCTCTCCTGTATAAACTCCCCGAGTATTACAATCAAAATGAGATCAAGCAAGTCCTAAATAAAATGCATGAAATTATGTTTTGTGGGGTGTACAATATATAAAGATACATATATATGTATATACATGTACTTTTTATCTTTTCCTTTGTAGTTTTATATCACATAAACCATGTAAAGGTTTACAGTGACTTTCCAGCTTTACTGATGGAGGACAGATTGCAGTTTTATTAAGCATGGATAGAAGTCTCTGACTGGATTTAAACACACAGATTTGACTTCTTGAGACATGGATGCCCCACAACAAGATATAGTGTAATAAATAACATAACTTACTTGTTCATATGAAGTGTTGCATTCATAACGTTATTGCTAGCGTCACTGACAGACTGTACTTGCAAGAAATATTCTGCTGCCCTACTCATGTTACCAATCTAAAATGTTGAAAGTTATATATACATGTACATATATTATTAACTAAATAATAAGTTGATAAAACTATGGATGAGTATACTGAACCATCCACAGAAATTAACATACATGTCTTTTCAAAAACAAAATCATGATTACATATCTTGTAATCCTTTTTAAATATTTTCTAAACTCAGTCCATATCACTTGTTTACATTCTGAGCTGTTTATTGTTAAATTTTATTCGGATTGAATGGACTTCAATGGATTTGCCATGCTTTGACCTTTACACAGTCAATGAAAAATTTGATTTCAATTTCAAAATTGAGCTACCATCAGTAAAGAGCCTAGTTAGACTGCATGGTAATACAGGCTGGCCTGACTATATACTGATGGCAAAGGCTGATCACTTTGGGTCCCAGCAGGTTTACAGTTTCACTCAACTCTTCAATGAAATACAAGTCAAACATATTTTGTCTTCTTTTCATTGAAATTCAGTTTTGAGAAACCTGAAGTGTGTTTAAAATAAATTATTTATTTATTCACACAAAAATGGTTATTATTGTAACATCTGTTTCATACATAAGCATACACATTAAGATAAGGAAATAAAATATACGGTGTATATCTGTGACTGTGTGACTGTTGTATTACTTGAATTGTATAGACCGAATTTTTGTAATGGTAACACAAACATGCACAGCACTTTACTTTACTCTGGTAACAAGATATACTAAATTCATGCCAAGAATTTTATGTGCTGATTCTATCTAAGTATTCTCTAGTAAAGCAACAGCGTGGAGAATAGTCCAGTACCTGAAGATGAATTCTACCAAGTCCACTAAGCAGTGCTGTTTTATGAAGCCTGTCTTTTTCCAGTAAAGTCTCGTACAAACTAAGTGCTGCATCATAATCCTGGAAAAAAATCAGATCTGCATTTATGCCAACTTCAAAGCATTTTAAGGTCAACCTATCCAGATTTCCTGGATAACTAACAAGTAATTACCAATTTCTCAATGGCCATAAATATATGAGCAGATCTAGGGAACAAGTCACATGGACAAAATTGAAACGAATCTGAAAAATTTCAGTAGAGATGATGATCATAACAGACAAAAGATGCTAGCCATCTGCCTCTATTCTTACAATTCAACTGAAACCTCCGGTACATGTGAACTAAAAAGAAACAGTGAAAATTAACTTACTCTTAATGAAATTAAAACATTTGCTATCAAATAGAGGATCCTCTTTTCTCTCGTCTCCCATAGTTCTTGTGATGCTGAAAAAATATGGCTTGCATGAATTCCTTTTAGAAATATAAATCGAAAGTCTTTTTGGATGGTTGGGTTTTAATCTGTAAAGGTCATATGGCAACTTTCCTGCTTTACTGGTGGACAAAGATCTCATATGCATTATTTCAAGATTGATCTTTGTATTTGATAACCTTTTTCTTTCTTAAAATAGAAAGAAAGCACAATTTCATCAGATCACACTGCTATATGGTATTTGTTTGTTATTTTTTAATGTGTGTGTTTTTTTTTTTAATAATATTAACTCTAAGCCTGCTTGTACCTATGCGACCATTGCAGATCAAAATCAGCCGGCACATCTGTGTCATTGTCTGCACTGTTAGCTATTCAGTCTGAACATAATTTTAAAATTTTCCCTCAAAATCGTGAGTGGTTTCGTCCAAATTGAAATATTGGTGAGTCCATTTAAAGATATTTATTGCAGTGAGGGTTATAAGAGATTATTATTCTTATATAAAAGTTACATATAATGGTAATATACTTTATTTAGAAAATGTGCATAAGAATGTGCTTCAAAAACACTGGCAACTTGAAAAGATTCATTTTTAATAAAAGACAATTTTTGTTACATGTAAGTCTTTTGATTTGTTTGTTGTCTTGTTAAACTTATACTAACAAATCTTCACACTTTTATATAAGAATACACATACCTTTCCTACTATCTGAGCTTATTGTAACAGCACTTCCATCTTCAGCCAAACCCTCTTCTAAGTTCTTTATAATCTGAAGATAAATAATAAATAATTATATTCCTGAAATATAAGTGTCAAGATATGTGTAGACAACAGTTTGCAAGGTAGTGGATATACATGTAAAATGCAGTATGACACCAAATGTTCCTGTTAATATTAACCCATAACCAGCTGAATTTTGTAACAGATTTACCCAAATTTGAATTTGATGCAGTTCATTCAAGTATTTAAGGGATTTCAATATCTACCAACAGTACAGAGCCTGGTTAGACTGCACAGATGTACAGGCTGGCCTGACTCTATACTGGTGGCAAAGGCTGATCACTTTCAGCTCCTACATGTTAAGGATTAAGTTTTTAGGCACCAGTAGGCTCACTGGTGTCTTTACAAGTTTCAGGCATGCTTAACAGATTCATTAAATAAACTTGACAACAATAAAGGCACTTTTATAGTTCATCATAATGAAGACTGTGATAAATGAAAGTTCTGCCTTAAGGTTAAAATATGGAGACTCACAGACACTTGTGATAAAGTTGAACAGAGAAATATCAACTATTCCCTAGAGTCTACACTGTTTAACCTTACAAAACTACAATGTACAAAGTACAATGTGAAATGGGAAATTTTGTTTTTCAGTGGTACCTTTTTAGTAATTGCCATCAAATAGTAAAATCTATCCAGCGTTTCTTGTGATCTGCCAAGGTGGTGGGGTAACTCTGCATGAAGAAGTCTCATACCAAAAGATACCATAGATCCTGTAAAAGTAATAAAGCAAACGATAATTGAAATTATTGTCTGAATTTACCTTGAAACATAACACCAAAACTTCCATTTTTAGTTTTTATTTATCATAATATATTTATCCATTGATTAAAGTTTTTCAAAATGTACAGCCATAATAAGTGAATAGGTTTTACAAAAAAACTTTTTCTAAGAGTTTAACGTATATTTAGATTTTTTAGTTTTATATTTTGATTCTTTTAGAGGGAACAACACTTCAACACAAAGTCTACCTCACAAAAATTGAAGAAAACTAAGACGGCCCAATCTGATTTAAACCAGCTCTAAATAATGCTCCACTTTTAGATCTGACCACAAGGTCATTTCTGGTGAACTTTCACACAGCCAATCATAGACGAGATTTCATAATTTTGAAAGCAAAGTTGTTTCTAATTTTAACCCTGGGAAATCCAATACTGAGTAGGTAATTTTCATGATTTCATGAACAAACATGGCGTTGTCTATATGACAGGTTAACTGGCAAAACAATCTTGCCCATTAAAAATTTTCTGTATTATTTCAAGTTATTCTTCAAACATTTTTTTTTCTAACAAAAGTCAACAATTTGTTTAACTTCCATGGATAACTGTATTTTGATACTTCTTCTAATGCCTATGTAACAAGAGCCACTGCCGGGCGGGGGCAACGCTCGACTTTTTACTTTTTCTTAACGCAAACATAGAAAGGTTTGAACATATCTTAATGTTGCCTTTTTATAAATTTAGTTGGTCTGTCTTGTCACATAAGTTTTGTTTAAATATTTTGTATATATATATGAATAGAAACATTAAGCAAATTTCTAAATTAGCAACATTACGCAATTTCTTAAAATAGCAACATGACGCAATTTCTTAAAATAGCAACATGACAAAATTTCTAAAAATAGCAACAATGACGCAATTTCTAAAAAAAGCATCAATGATGCAATTTCTAAAAATAGCAACAATGACGCAATTTCTAAAAATAGAAAAAATGACGCAATTTCTAAAAATAGCTACAATGACGCAATTTCTAAAAATAGCAACAATGACGCAATTTCTAAAAATAGCAAAAATTATGCAATTTCTAAAAATAGCAACAATGACGCAATTTCTAATAATAGAAAAAATGACGCAATTTCTAAAAATAGCTACAATGACGCAATTTCTAAAAATAGCAACAATGACGCAATTTCTATAAATAGAAACAATGACGCAATTTCTAAAAATAGCAACAATGACGCAATTTCTAAAAATAGAAAAAATGATGCAATTTCTAAAAATAGAAAAAAATGACGCAATTTCTAAAAATAGCAAGGACGCAATTTCTAAAAATAGTAACAATGAAGCAATTTCTAAAAATAGAAAAAATGATGCAATTTCTAAAAATAGCAAGAATGATGCAATTTCTAAAAATAGAAAAAATGACGCAATAATTTCTAACAAGAGGGCCATGATGGCCCTGAGGTTGCTCACCTGTATATATGACCCCCTGGGGCAGGGCCAATTTTGACCCCAGGGCTTTGATTTGAACAAAATTGGTAGACATTCACTAGAAGTTGTTTCATGCCAAATATCTTAGCTCTAGCTCTTTGGGTTCTTTAAAAGAAGATTTTTTAAGTTTTTACTATATGCATTTAGGGAAAATCAATGACCCCCTGGGGCGGGGCCAATTTTGACCCCAGGGCTTTTATTTGAACAAACTTGGTAGACACTCATTAGAAGATGTTTCATGCCAAATATCTAAGCTCTAGCTCTTAGGGTTGTTTAAAAGAAGATATTTAAAGATTTTTCTTTCGGTTGCCATGGCAACCAGAGTTCTGCATGGAATTAAATTCTTTGAACAATTTTTAAAGGTGACCACCAAAGGATTATTCCTGTGAAGTTTGGATGAAATTGGCTCAGTGGTTTATGAGGAGATGTCATTTAAAGCAAAAGTTTACGGACGGACGACGGACGTACGCCGGACGAAAAGCGTTCACAAAAGCTCACCCTGTTACTTTGTGACAGGTGAGCTAAAAATAGAAAAAATGACACAATTTCTAAAAATAGCAACAATGATGCAATTTCTAAAAATAGAAAAAATGACGTAATTTCTAAAAATAGAAACAAGAGCCACCGCCGGGCGGGGGCAACGCTCGACTTTTTACTTTTTCTAAACGCAAACATAGAAAGGTTTGAACATTTACTAACGTTTCCTTTTTATAAATTTAGTTGGTCTGTCTTGTCACATTAGTTTTCTTTATATATTTTGTATATATATGAATAGAAACATTAAGCATATTTCTAAAAATAGCAACAGTACGCAATTTCTTAAAATAGCAACATGACGCAATTTCTAAAAATAGAAAAAATGACACAATTTCTAAAAATACAAAAAAATGACATAATTTCTAAAAATAAAAAAGTGACGCAATTTCTAAAAATAGAAAAAATGACACAATTTCTAAAAATAGAAACAATGACGCAATTTCTAAAAATAGCAACAATGACGCAATTTCTAGAAATAGAAACAATGACACAATTTCTAAAAATAGAAAGAATGATGCAATTTCTATAAATAGAAAGAATGACACAATTCTATAAATAGAAACAATGACCCAATTCTATAAATAGAAACAATGACGCAATTCTATAAATAGAAACAATGACGCAATTCTAGTTGTTGTTGTTGTTGTAAATATATATATATATATATAGACACACACACACACACACCAATAAATATATAATTATGGTCATTTCATGCACAAATCTGAGAAAATTCAGTAATTTAACCTTCAAGGTCAAGGTCATTAAAGAGCCCAAGCAAATTTGGGTTTGATAAACAACAAGGTCTGGTCCTTAAGAATGTTCTCTTATAATATGAAGTTGATCCCTTCAATAATAGCAAAGTTACAGTCAGTTACCGCCAAAACAATGAAAATTTCAATAATTTGACCTTCAAAGACAATGTCATTAATGAGTGAAGGTCAAGGTCTTTCGGTATATTTTTAACAGTAATCTTTGAAGATTATTATGTTCAAGTTTCAAGACAATCCATTCAAAAATAACAAAGTTACAGCCAATAAAAGCCAAAAAAATGAAAATTTCAATAATTTGACCTTCAAAGTCAAGGTCATTTATGAGTGAAGGTCAAGGTCTGGCTGGTTATTTTTAAGGGATATCCTTAAAGATTATTATGTTCAAGTTTGAAGACAATCCATTCAAAAATATCAAAGTTACAGCCAATAACAGCATGAACAAGCAAAAATTGGACTTTTAACCTTGAAGGTCAAGGTCATTTATGGATGAAGGTCAAGGTTAGTGTGGATTACTGAAAGGTCTAGTCCCAAGGGTTGTTGTGGCCAAGTATGAAGACAATACACCAAGAAATAAAAAAGTTATGATCCAGGTACAAGTTTGCGGACGGGAACGGCAACGGCAACGCCGACCTGACTATAACAATACCTCTACTTTTTTTTTCAAAAAAAAAAAAGTCGAGCTAAAAACTGATTTGATTGCATGGCTAAAAATAGCTTTTCAGGAAATCTGAATTATAAAGAAGGTGAAACTTATATGGTCATCATCAGATATACATAAAAGAAATAAGTAGATCAGAACATTAGTCAGACTGCAAGAGGGCCATAATAGCCCTGACTTACTAACCTAAGAACCATAGCCAAACTAAATGATAATATTTAGATCACCAGGTCAATATCTAAGCATATGTGTTGAAAATGTTCATTTCATGCTTAAGCATATTAAGTCCAAATTTGAAAATAGAGACTACAAAATTAAAGAATGTAACAAGAATTATAGGTCTTTGACAAGTACTAATCAATTATAATCACCCAAGACATTTTTCAAATGAATACTTCACTGCAAATATTACACTAGGAATTTTCTTACTTAACTTTCTTACTTTGCAAAGGATCATAATTCAATTAATTTAAATACATGCCAGAGTTATGGGTCTTATATTTAATGGTATTAACTTAATAATTCAAAAGACATGGGTAAAGTTTAAGTTATCAATTTATTTTTTTTCTTCTTATCTTAAATATTAATTTATGGGTGAAGTTTCTACAGAATAACTTCAGTGGTTCTTTAAATTAAATTGTACAAAATGTTGCATGTGTGTGACAGTGTCACACACATGCATGGGCGAGTAGGTTATCCCCACTATTCTCTGAAAACAAGCTCAAACATGTTATTCTATCAAGTAAACTTTTAAACATCTACTGTAACAATAATATCTGAAGTACTATCTACAAGTTTTGTTATACATGTACCTCTTTTTCCAGGGAACTGCTGTGGGTAGAATTCATAATATATATCCGGTGAATCGAGGTTTTTAAATGCCACAAATTCCGACTCTAATACACTGTACATACGCAATTTCATCATCAGACTAAATCGACAGTACCATAGCTGAAAACAGCAAATAAATTGTCCATGTAAAAAATTATTATTTCTAGTAAATCAACATGAATTTGAACCAAATTCATGTGATTTTCAATCACATGCACATGTAAATTTACATGATTTTCAATGAAATGTTACATGTAAATTGACATGATTTTCAATGAAATGTTAAAACTATTTGTTGCAAGTATTACAAAATAGCATTACTTGTACCTGTATTTTACTGAATGTGGTTGGATAACTTTTTGTAGCAGTCTCATACCAAAGTTAATTTTATGTTGTATTACAACTGTCTATACAAAGGTACATATAACAGTTTAACATTACTTTTTTTACAGAGAAATAACTTAGAAACTATTTGAACCCTTAACCTGCTGAATTATGTGGATTAGTCCACTTACATTTTTGGAACTGCCCATTATCAATTTTGGGGATATCAAGATGAAAATTTATGTGAAGTTGGTCAGTCTGAGCAGCTCTGTACATTTGGCTGCCCAACTTCAAATTTTCATCATGATAACTTCAAAATTGATAACTGACAGTTCCAAAAAGTGGAAGAGGACAAGTCCATTTAAGAAATTCAGTAGATTAAGGGTGAAAAGCATGCCAAATAATAATACAACGTGAGGTCATTTACGACATCACATCATTAAGTTGGTTTCCAGTACTGTGCACGCTGGTATTTCACTGAAACAACGTAATGGGTTTAAATTCAAAACAGTGAAATTATCAGTTTTATATGTCACTGATAATTATTTCTATAAATCACCAAAAAGCATGTAATCAAGGTTATTATATGAGTAACCTGTAGTGTATCTGGTGTATGTACTGTAGGTGTGTCCCCAGGTTCTGCCTGCCCTATATCCGCCAATAACTTTCCTGTCAAATCTACAGCTGATCTGTAACAACCATTTGACTGAAACCAATCAAGTTATAACATGAGCTTTTTAGTCTGTATATTGTATGATTTAAGTACAGCGATCAATATTCACATTTTTTTTCAGATGTACAAGGCAGATTCTAGGTAATGGTCAATATGTCTGTGGAAATTCAAGATTCTAGATTGACTGACTCTAGCTTAACATATAACAATATGCTTGTTATGGTGAACAACTACATCCTTACAAGGTGATGCCACATGCCAAATACTCTAAGTAAAGTTATATCACCCCATGCCAAATACTCTAGGTAAAGTTATTTCATAGGAAAAGATTTTTAAGACATGTTTCTATTCAAGTCTATGTAAACTAAGTGATCCCCGTGGGGTGGTCATTTTTTTACCCCAGGGTATAATTTGCAAAATTTTTGCAGAGGTTCACAAGGAAATGCTACATGCTAAATATCTGAGCTCTGAAAATTGTAGTTTCACTCAAGAAGACTTAAATGTATTTTACTGTATAAGTTAATATAAACTTAATGACCATTGGGATAGGGCAAATTTTGAAAGTAAGTGCACAATTTTTATAAATTTTGTACAGTTCATAAAGACCATTCCTGTGAAATGGGCTCAACCTTGTGGTTTAGGAAGAGATGTTCTTTACAGAAATTGTGGACAACCAAGTACACATTGTCATATCAAAAGCTCACCTCAAAGGAGTTTGTGCTCAGGCAAGCTTAAATGTGCTCAGGTGAGCTAAAATATTATATGTATTTTCAGTGTGATTTTTGAAAACATTTTGGAAAACACTATGTAAAGACAGATCATTAGTTCTAACATAGTCAATATCTTACATTTATTTTAGTCCTATCAACCTGTAAAGAGGATTTACGACTCCATTGATATCTTTCAACGTTCTCCCAAAAAAAAAAATCAACATTCAATGGTCTTTCTTTCTGACATTTAACTACAATAAAAGAATTTCACACAGTACCATGAGAACTTTTAATCCCTCAGCATCCTGGGTAACCTTGTTGGCTGTTAGGACCTGTCTTTTTAATGCCTCTTGTTCACCCATGTACCTGTATACCAAATCTCTAACAGGGTCACCCTGTAAATAATTATATAATATATCATTGTGACGCTGAAGGAGAAATTTATCCATAGTTATGTATATGTAATAAGGAAATGAACCAAAAATGCCCTATGGTTCCCAATGAAATTAGAAAAAAGAGCTCCACATGCAGTGTTTATGCTAGTGTGTTAAAAATTCTTAGTTAAAAAATATTGCTTTCAGAATTATGCCAGTTGTCTTAACAACTTCATCTTGTCATGATACTGAAGAATTCCAAGTTTTATCTTGATACATTTCACAGCTATCAAAATAGTTTTTTAACTTCACTAGTTAATGCCCAAAAGCTTAAACTTAACTAAAAAGGTTAACCATCACTGCTTGAGTGAGTCATGACAATAGCTCCATCATTCCTCATTTTGTGAAGCTAAAAATAGATTAAACAGTTACCTGTGCATCTACAATAACTAACGATGGTGAGCAGAGTAGCTCTTTATCTGGGAAGTATGTTCCTGGTGCATGGGTTGTCATGGAGATAAGAATATTCTTCGTAGCTTCTGATGGTAACCAAGCATCATGTTGCCTGTCTGAATCACTCATATGTAGACCGATAGAAAATAAATCATCACTGGAGTGAGAACAATTCTGGAACGCTGTAACAAGATGTTCAGGGCTGGTCGGCGTGCTGGTAGAAGAAGGCTCTTGCTCTGTTCAAATAAAGGAAAGTCTTAGTATTCTAAAAAATTAATAATGATATCACATTTTTTTTATATAAAATTGACATAATACAGATTGAAAAGATACGGAAAACATACCAAACTGGAAATATCAATAAAAGTGATAATTATCCCAATAAACAGTCCTTGACACATAAAGGGAGATAATAATTATTTCTTTATTTTCTGAGATTTGTATTGAAATAATGAAGTCAAGACATTTTTATCTAAAACAAGCAATTATAAAGTTTTCAACAGGTCTTCCACTCAAAATTTTAATTTTCAGATTAAACCAAGGGAGATCATTGTCGCAGTTTTATCTATTTTTCAAGTTTAAGTTTAAATACTGAGGAATTGGTGCTAAAGGGCGGAAAATCGTATGACAGATATCTGGCTTGCAGGCTCTAGCATACTTGCATTAGCATGAAATAATTGTCATAAGCTTTCAGGGCGAAGGGAAAGAAATTGTATCAATAAGTTTACCTGATGCTTTATTAAATAATGGTTGATGTAAAGGGCTATCTACTGGTGACAATGTAGTTGAAGGAGGAAACACAGGTTGATGAACTGGTGTATTTTCCACTGATCCCTTCGCCTCTGCTTCACTATTCATCACTGTGCTAGGTGTCATATCTGGTGTTGGGAGAGAAGATTCGGTCATTTCAACATGTGCTGGAATAGACCCTGGCTGAGTAATACCATTATCTGATCCTTCCTCCAAATTTTCTGTGATAACTCCTTGACCCAGACTTGAAGAGTGTCCACTCGAGATCGACACTTGACGACCAATACCTAGTGAATGTATGCTATCTGTTTGACTTGTCTGTCGGAAGTAATCAGTAATATTCTTTTCTGTCATAAAAGATGGATTGGCTGGGGACATTCCAAGAGCATCCAAAGCTTCTGTATCAGCAGCATAAGCTGTAAATGACTCAAAGTTTTCTTTTTCTTCAATGTCCACTGGAGTTTCAACAGACTCATCTTTATCGATGGCTAAATCAAAATCTACATTTAACTCTTCACTTTTTCTATGATTGTTATTAGTATTTTCTTCTTCTGGTGTATCATCTGTAGTTTCGTCTAGCAAATCTTTTGAATCATCCTGTGTTAGATTTGTCATCTCATCACCAATATCACTAATGTCTTTTCCAGCCTCAGCTGCGAACTGTAAATAATCACTATCATTTGAATTTTCAGTCTGAGTACCACCAAGGGTATCAAATACATTGGTTGCAAAAGGGTCATCAGTATATGTTTCTTTTCCAAAATATTTACTCAGTGACGGAGGTGAATCTAGTTTCTTATTTACCAACTCCTGTCCCTCACTTGTACCAACTTCAACATCATGTGAAGCCCCTAAATCTGGATCAACAATTTTCTCTACAGTTTCATTTACATTACCCTCTTCATTAAATGTTTGTTTTTTTACTATTGCTTCTACAGGTTCTGGCTTTGCACCCAATTCTTCGCCTGTCGGCCTCGTTTCTGCTGTTTCCGCCATTGTATTGATATTGAGTTCCTCTGTTGAAAGTCGGAAGTCCACATCTTGTTCAGATACAGGAGGGTCAAGGTAAACAGAGTCCAGAGTATCTGTAGTTGCCGAGTGGCGCATACCACTAACAATGCCTTATAAAATAGAAAAAGAGAAAAATAATAATATCATTAAAAATAAATTCACTACCTTTTACTCTCCTTAGTTTCTTTAATACTTTCTTCATACTATTTCTCTTGTCTTAACAAACTCAGAATAACAACCAAGTGATGAATACAGTGTATATAAAAGCACAATCATCTATTGTGTTAATTTATCATTTTATCAGCCAATAGTCAGTTAATATCAATGTACATCAAAACAGTGGAATATATGAAAACACAAGTTAATAAGATAAAAGCCAGCTGTTGAATTGTACATTAAAATTATATATGCTAAAAAAGAAATCCAGAAAAAAAACCACATAAACATAGGATCAATGAATGTATATTATTTCATTAAACTTTGTCAAACTAACATGTATACATGGTACGCATTCGTTGCTCTTATAATAATGATACCTTCATGTACTTTATTGGTGGGGAGGGGGGTGGGGGTATTTGTTGTTGTTTTTTTAATGATTATATGTATGATTTTTAGAGAGGGAATAAACACCTGATAGTAATAATGCATGTACATACATGCACTTTATTATTATTATCATTATTAATTTTGTACATGTTTATGATTTTTTAAAGAGGAAATAAATGGGAGTGAAAAGATTGCGATGTTTTATACTTTCAAGATTTTTGCAATGGCATACTTTTATTTTTTTAATGTCCACTTTACTGACAATGAAAATTCATTAACATATGATGTTTGATTTTTATAGAAGTAAATAACTGTGATTTTATTTTTTCAAATTCTTCTGTAAAGTATTCAATATTATGAATAAACAAGGCTGTGTAGTCACAGAACTTTCTTTATATAAATTTGTTAGACAAGATAATCAGATATTGATAAACATTGCAAAACCTTTCCTCTAAGCCTCTCATATATGAATTCAAATTCTTGGAAAACAGATTAACCAATATTATCTGAAAGAAATATAAATGTTCTTAACTCTAAGCAATTTATCAATCAATGAAGTTTCAAGCTGACACAGCCGTATCCTAATGACATAAAGTATGAAAACTACAAAGGGCAATAACTCCAACGTTTTGCAAAAGAGCATCTAGCTTCTCCTCAATAAGATCTATCTTCCTGTGAACTTTCAACTTCATACTTCTAATAGATTTTGAGAAATGTTCTAATACAAAATTAAGTATAAAATGTTACAATTTATCAAAGGGCAAAAACTTCAAAATTATGCATAATAGAGTTATGGTTATTGAGTTCTGAGCCTTAAAGTTTTGCCAAGAACAAAAATTAAATATGAACAAAAAGACAATCTGCCGTCCAACAGAATCTATAAAAAGAAGATTATAGTTGACATTTAGACATTCACAGGAAAGACATGTATGCCCCCAAAACCAACCAATTAGTCATCTGTTAGGTTATTGGTTAGAAAGCATCTTGATAAACAATGTCAGTTGGCCCTGACTTTTGACCCAGTGTGACCTCAAAAGCAATAGAACTTTGTCATCTTCTGGCCAAGACCAATGCATCTGTGGAGTTTGAGGGCCAACGGCCTATAATTATGTTGTCAGGTTATTAGCCGGAAACCATTTTAACAAACAAAGTAAATGTGATATTGACCTTTGGCCCAATGCTCCCAAATTTAAAAGGGATCATCTACTGTCTAAGACCAAAGCACCTGTGAAATTTGAGTGCGAAGGGCCCAAGGGTTGTTGAGTTATTGGTCAAAAACCGTTTTGATATAAAAGGGATGACCACCAAAATCAAAAGCGCTTGGGTTGTCGGGTTATTGTACGGAAACCGTTTTTAACATACAGGGTTAATGTGTTTTTCACCTTTAACCTCTTGACCCCATAATTCATAGTGTTCATCTCCTGGCAAAGCCCAATTCATCCGTGAAGCTTAGAGGCCATGGGCCCTTATGTTGTGAGTTATTGGTTGGAAACCATTTTGATATAAAAGGTCAATGTAGCCTTGACATTTGACCCCCAAAATAATTGGAGTCATCTCTTGGCCAAGACCAAAGCACCTGTGTAGGTTGAGTGCTAAGGGTCCAAGGGTTATTGGTCAAAAACCATTTTGATATAAAAGGGATGACCACCAAAATCAAAAGCGCTTGGGTTGTCGGGTTATTGTACGGAAACCGTTTTTAACATACAGGGTTAATGTGTTTTTCACCTTTAACCTCTTGACCCCATAATTCATAGTGTTCATCTCCTGGCAAAGCCCAATTCATCCGTGAAGCTTAGAGGCCATGGGCCCTTATGTTGGAAACCATTTTGATATAAAAGGTCAATGTAGCCTTGACATTTGACCCCCAAAATAAATTGGAGTCATCTCTTGGCCAAGACCAAAACACCTGTGAAGGTTGAGTGGAAAGGGTCCAAGGGTTATTGTCAAAAACCGTTTTGATATAAAAGGGATGACCACCAAAATCAAAAGCGCTTGGGTTGTCGGGTTATTGTACGGAAACCGTTTTTAACATACAGGGTTAATGTGTTTTTCACCTTTAACCTCTTGACCCCATAATTCATAGTGTTCATCTCCTGGCAAAGCCCAATTCATCCGTGAAGCTTAGAGGCCATGGGCCCTTATGTTGGAAACCATTTTGATATAAAAGGTCAATGTAGCCTTGACATTTGACCCCCAAAATAAATTGGAGTCATCTCTTGGCCAAGACCAAAACACCTGTGAAGGTTGAGTGGAAAGGGTCCAAGGGTTATTGTCAAAAACCGTTTTGATGTGAACCCCAAAAGCAAAGAGCATCTACTTTCCAAGACCAATGTTACTGTGAAGGGCTCATGCTTTGCTAAGTAATTGGTTCAAAACCATTTTGATATAAAAAGTCAATGTGCCATTGACCTAGTGACCCCAAAAACAAAAGGTTTCATCTACTGGTCATGACAAATCTCCATAACGAGTTTGAAGTTCCTAGGTCAAAGCATTTTAAGTATGGTCTTGGGACCAACCAAACAAATTAGTTAGAGCCCTAGACTTGTGATAATGACATTGTGGATTTGATTTCAAAGCTAGCCAACTAAACAATCCTTTGGATGAGACTTTAAGTATGAGATCTTAAACACTTGGCACACTAAAGGACCAGGAGAAACTTCTGGAATTGGGGCATCTTTCTGTATCTGTAGCTTGCACTATCCTACTAAAATCGAAAATGACTAATACTCTTCTGGCGGACTTACCTATATGGGCAACCCCTCGCAAGTATAAATAAACTCAAATACACTCACAATAATGGGTTAATGCAGCAGCAGGATTTTTTTTTAAGGGCCAGCCATTTACACATGCTATTGAATTGAAAAAAAACTTCATGTATCATCAAATAATATACCAATAAAAACAAAATAATATGTTTGTACCAGTAACCTTGTACAGAAAATCATCAGACTTGATTCCTCTTATTTTCATGAAATACATGCAGTCAGGTAATTGGTGTGAATGAAAATATATTTGATGTCACAAAAACTGGACAAACATGCTGTGAGGAGCAAGATCACTCTTCATATTATTTCCTAAAGTTAAGCTAAAAATAGATGAAGGAACGCTAAAAATAGATGTAGGAAAGCTATAAATAGAGGACATAAGTATATTTACCTGTAGAGAGATGATGAGTCTGTAGTTCTTGGAATTGTTTCTCTTCCTCTGTTTCTTCCTCCAGCATATCTGTTACATTCTGAGGACCTACTTGATCTGTCATCTCTATTTATAGTTTACCTAAAATATCAATACAATCTCTCTTTAGAAATCTATGTGACTCAATATTTTGGGACAAATTTAAATTAAGTATAAATCAATGACTTAATGTTACCAGTAATTAGCATATTGTCAGGACAGTATATTGCATGGTTTTCAAATAAAATTTGAAGGATACATTTTGTGTAATAGAGTCCGCCACCACTGAATACTCATAATCAGTCTGTTTACTTCTAACGATTGAAAATCAGAAGAAAAGCTTGTGTTTCAGGTTATGTATCAATTGCGCACTTTACACATATGTGCCAGATGCCAATCATTGTGTTTCATTTTTTAGGGATAAACGCTTTCATCGAACAGGCTTGGCATTTTAAAATGACTTGCCAATTATGTGAATACTCACCTGGCATTAAATGATTAAACAAGAGCCATGTCAACATGGCCATCCCCCGCCGAATGTGTTTGCTCATTGGAAGAATGTATATGTAGTAGAGCAGATAATTCAATTTTAAGAGGTCTTTTGGTAATGAAAACTGATGGCTGAAGTGATTACAGATTTGAAACCTATATGAATACTGATGGCTGAAAATAAC
The DNA here is from genome assembly GCF_026571515.1 of Ruditapes philippinarum. NCBI lineage: Eukaryota > Metazoa > Mollusca > Bivalvia > Venerida > Veneridae > Ruditapes > Ruditapes philippinarum. The sequence goes on along the minus strand of NW_026854231.1, from coordinate 94,018 downwards.
AAAGGGCAATAACTGAAAAAATAATGCAGGGTAGGTTATCATTCTTGTGTGCTGCACCCCTCCTCAGTAAAATCTATCCACCTATGAAGTTTCAAGTTGATACCTCAAATACTTTTTGAGATAAGCTCCGGACAAAATAGTATGAAAAAGAACAAAGGGCAATAACTCAAATATTTTATAGGGAAGAGTTATCATTCTTGTGCACAGCATTCCTCCTCAATAAGATCTATCCACCTATGACATTTCATGTTGACATCTCAAACACTTTTGAGTTATGCTCCACTCAGGTGAAAAATTAAGTATGAAAAATAACAAAGGGCAATAACTCAAAAATCATTCTTGTTCACTGCACACCTCCTGAGTGAGATCTATGCACCTATGAAGTTTCATGTTAATATCTCAAAGGCTTTTTGAGTTATGATCTGGACAAAAAATAATTTTGAAAAATAACAAAGGGCAATAACTCAAAAATTATGCAGGGTATAGTTATCATTCTTGTGCACTGCACTCCTCCTTAATGAGATCCATCCACCTATGAAATTTCAAGTTGATACCTCAAATACTTTTTGAGATAAGCTCCCGACAAAATAATATGAAAAAAGAACAAAGCGCAATAACTCAAAAATTATATAGCAAAGAGTTACCATTCTTGCGCACAGCATTCTTCCTCAATAAGATCTATCTACCTATAACATTTCATGTTGACATCTCAAACAATTTTTGAGTTATGCTCCACTCAGGTGAAAAATTAAGTATGAAAAATAACAAAGGGCAATAACTCAAAAATTATGAAAGGTAGAGTTATCATTCTTGTGCACTGCACACCTCCTGGGTGAGATCTATGCACCTATGAAGTTTCATGTTGATATCTCAAGGCTTTTTGAGTTATGCTCTGGACAAAAATTAATTTTGAAAAATAACAAAGGGCAATAACTCTGCACTGCACTCCTCCTCAATGAGGTCTATCCACCTATGAAGTTTCAAGTTGATACCTCAAATACTTTTTGAGATATGCTCCGGACAAAAATGTCGGACGGAAGGACGGACGGACAGACCGACGGAGACTATTTCTATATAATATCCCCCCCGCCGAAAGATAAAGGAGGCGGGGCATAATAAAAAATAAGCAAATTATGTGTTGCCTGTCAAGCTGCAGACATGGCACTAACAAGATTTCAATAGAGCTTACAGTTTCACATCTACATATATACATCAATGTGCAGTTTATGTTTACAAAATCAAAACAGGCCCAGTGTTCACAAAAATTTAAGGATCAGGCTCAAATTAAAAACTAATATTCTTCATTGTTTATCCTCATAAATTATATATCTAATATTGCAAGTTTATGAAATTTTAGATAAATTTATTGTAAGATAAGGGAATTTTACAGTTGATCCAAATCGACAGGACCTAAATGTGTTACTCATAAATTCTATAAACTTATTTGTCAGACATGGAACAGAGCAAATGTCACAAAAACAAACTTTTACTATTTATGCCAACAAATCTCAGTACATGTAATTCACTAAAAATGTATCAGTTATTTGGTATAAGATTTGAGTAGGAACATTGGATTTATATTTCTTTGTCCCTGATTTGAACAACAAATTATATATTATAAGTCATTTTGATCAAAGTATATTGCCCTAAATTTTTATACCTACTGGTTGGGGACCACCAAAACCGGACAACCACCAAACCTGAACGGCCCATAAAATGCTAAATTTAGTATTTTCTTTGTAAAGTGGTTGTCAGTCACTTTTTTATCAACAATAAATGCATGTTTCTTCTATAATTAAAGTAAATAATTTTATTTCAACCTCCTTAAATGGTAATATTTCAATGTCTATTTCAAAAATGTTGACATTGAAATTTTGGGGTCAAGAAAGCAATGCATGACCTCATATACCAGCTATAATCATTTGCGAGTAAACAATAGAAAATCCAAAACTTTAGCATTTGCTGCTGAAATATTGTTTATCATGTTGAAAATCACAAATCAAAACACCCAAACTTTCAAATAAAATCATGTCATGTACATATCTGTCAAGACACATGGTACTGTAGTGAAGAAAATTTAGGTAATTTTGATACCCTCCCTGTAAGCCTCAGATATAAGTGTCAATGCAATCAGAAATAAACAAACTAGTTTGTTAGTTAGGAGAAGAACCTAGCTGAACTGTGTCAAATTTTTAGGTCTCTATGTTAAAAATTATAAAATCTGTACGGAAAAGTGTTCAAAAAGTGTCTGGTTGATGGTCCCCGACCAGTAGGGTATCAAAACTTTGATAACAAGCCTGTTATTCATATTATATTACTTGCATTAAAATTGCTCATACATAAATAAGCATTGTATATATCAGTGTATGAAGTTCAGTCAAAGAAAGATATTTTATTTAAAACATTTCTTTTATGAAATTTTTCCCAATCCGTAATTGCATGTCCGAATAAGTTACATCCGAAATCAGATCTATTTTCGACAACACATGAATGTATTTTAGTATTATCAGTGTAAATAAATGATAACTATCAACAATTGATTTTACGATAATCGATTTTATAGCAAACAAATGTTTTTTAAAGTTTAAACCCTTGAATAGTGTCCAGTTTTAGCAAGTATTTTCATTGCAATATTGCAGTAGGCTGGAAAAATCGGCAATGGAGTTGGACTTCCGGTTTCACTTTATGCAAGTATAATTAAGATTTATTTGCTAATAAAAGTCTGTTTTCAGATTTATTCAATCATTTATTGAGTTTCTACTGAAAAATTAACAATTATCGCGGAGCATCAGTATTTGACAGTCAAATTCTGTTCTCAGTTTTTGGTATTAATTGAAAATTTTACAAATTTCAACCGGCCTTGGCAAAAGGTGTTTTTAAACGGTCATTTCGGCCGGCGGCCGGCTCTTATTGAGAACCCTGCGTAATAGCCTTTGCCTAATTTCATATTAGGTAATCTGCCAGTCCCACTTAACAGTGACAATCACATTATTGTTCCCACTTAAACTGTTGTGGGTACCATTGTTTCTTTTTAAGTATTTTATCCATTTTGTGCGGGCAGTTACTCTCACAACTCTGGCAATATTTGGAACTGTCACTGTGTTTTTGCATGTAGAAAATTGATTGCGGTCAAGTTGCACAAATGTGTCCGACCTAGCAAAAATACGACATGTCTATTTGTTGTTCAAAAATGGTTGAAGTGGGGACAATGATAATGGTATTGTCAACATCTAGTGATTTCATTTAGCTGCAATTTTTCTTTAGTTATCTCCCTTGCAGTAACAGAAAACGAATTTCTTAATCATTTTTTTGTTTCCTATACAGGCAGACAAGACAAAATTATTAAATTAAGTAAGAAAATGCATTGACTTTTTACTATGGCTAACGTAAAATATTCCAGGCAAATATATCGATTTATACCGTTTACGATCTGAAAGTTCATCTGTCAAACATCTGAAAAGGGGAGGTAACTGGCTGAATTTACGATTGTCGCAAAAAAAGGGTCTCTCACCTGTGACCTACTAAGTACAGATAATTAAATATATTAGAAAGTGAATTCAAATAGTTTTTTCAATTACTTCATTTTCCCCCAGATTTATTGGCAAGCAAATCAGGATGTTTACGACTTCGTATTGGAAATGTATGACTAAAATACGCAATGGTGATTTTTTAGGGTTTGCCTAAAATACGAAAGTGAGATTTTTGACGAAAGTGAGCAATGACACCATGGCTTAAAATCTATAACAGGGATCCATATAGATTACTGAGTACCCTGTTAATTCACATTTTCGTGAAAATGAGATTACGTTGGATATCATATAATTAATGACTAGGCTATGTATGCTGCATTGCTAACTAAAATTTGATACGGTAATCAAAAGAAAAGACGAAAAAGAAGTTGCAGGAATAAAAAAAAAATATTTTAAATAAACTATAGCTTAGTGTTCATAAAATACATTCTAGTCTAAATAAATAATAATAAATAAATAAATAATGATATATGTGCTTGCAATAAATTATCTTATCTATATGACTGTGCTTGTGTATTTCAAATCATTTTACAGCTTTATCATAGATGAACAATATTGAGTCTCTTAATCTAGTTTTCTTTTATACAGTTTGTTTGTTTGTATGTTAAGGATAGTCTGTATGTAATGTCGAAAATAGCTTTCATAGTTAGTGTTATCACGGATTTATATTACATATTTTTATGTAATATAAATCCGTGGTGTTATTATTTTTTCTGTGAATAAAATATAAAAAAGGCCCCCTTGTTTTTGTCTTGATTTAAATCTTGTTTTTGTCTTGAATGATTTTTGCCTTAAAACCCTTTTAACCTTTAAATTTCTTCCCCTTAAATTGCCTTACCCCTTCCCTTAATTTAAATCTTTATAAAAACCCTATTCCTTCCCGTAAAACAGGGAAAACTCAAAATATTTACTTTATCAAAATTCAAAAAAGAAAAGGAAGGCATTTTTTAACATTTTTAAAAAACTGCCCTAAAAATTACACCCGGTTGCAATAAGAGACATCGCTTAACTGTCAAAGACTAATGCAAAAATTTTTAAAAAATTTTTAAAAAAACAACCAGCTCGTTGTATTTTTTCATAAAAATTAGGGGTCTCGTTTATTGCAATTACATGTATCAAATTTTTTTTGTAAAGAATTTTAATTTAAAAAATTTTTTTGGAAAAATAGGGTTTGGGGTTTTCGTGCAACAAAGAAAATATATTTTGTAAAAAACTTCAAATTAAAAACTTATTTATTTTTTTTAGTTTTAAAATAGGGAAAAAACTATTATCAATTCAGTTTGCAATTAAATTGTTGATATTATGATATTCTAGGGAACAAATAAAAAGTAATGCCAATACAGCCCCAGCCTCCGCATTACATTTATGTGTATAACTACATGAACATGAATTCAGGGAACTCAATATTAATTAAAGTCATCATTCATCATCATAGTGTATGTGCTGGTCTAAAATATAGATTTTTACGCAGTAAAGTTAAACATAGACAATATAGATTTATAACTTTTAATTGTTATTGTTGGGTTTTACGTTGCACCACCACTTTAAAGGTCATATGGCGACTTTCATTAGATTAGTTTTATTTGCTTTGTTTTTTATGGGGGGAAAGGGTTGTAATTATGTATTTTTATTTCTATGGACCCCATTGGAAATAAGCTTTTAGCTTAATTGGTTATCCATAGGTGTATAGTACCTTTTATTATTTTTTATGACAAAAGTGTGCTCTTTTATGCTGTTTTTATGACCTCATTATATATATATGATTTATATGTTATCTCTTAACTGTGTGTTTTATATTATGTACCATGTGCTATGTTCCTTAAATGTATAAATAAATAAAAAATAAAAAATTCCCAACTTTACATGTTCTTGTGATGGAGGACCTCAAGTGCCCGTCCTTGCATTATTGTATGCACAAATGGACACCTATTTAAGTAAAATCACCGATGTTCCGTAAGCTAGCCGGATAGATTCCTCACACGGAAGACCCCAAGGTCCATGGTGGGATTTAATTCATTCTGGTAAGGGGCAATTAGTTTGAATTCAACGATTCTCACAACTTAGCTACTTACGCAAATGTAGACGATATAGAGTAAAAAGGCATGGATATAAGACTGTTTTTGCAAATTCAACTTCAAATTTGAAATGAAAAAAAGGTTATTAGGTTTTTTATTATATTTATATATACATGTGCTTACAAATGTAGTGAAATTATGTCCATCCAAGTGTAAATCGTTGGTGGGATTTTTTGTGCATCTATAGGATACAAATAAGACGCTTTCTGCATACTATTTATTTTTCTCTACAGACAGAACCCTGCTTTAACTGCAATAAATATTATTTCAGAATAAGGTGTCAAGCTACTTTCGCTTTTAAAATTCTTGCAATGTTGGTTAAACTCCTTTGCGCTCGTTGCGCCAAAAATCTCCGAGATGCATTTTAGTCATACCGTTTAAAACGTAAACAAACAAGGATGGAAGACGAAGCTCCAGTGATATATGGGTTAGAATTTCAGGTACATTTGCTTTATAATTGCAAATGATAATGTAGAACAGAAAGAAAAAGTTAACAATCATTGATGTCATGGTATACAATCTTTGCGGCGATTCAACAAAACTTACTGCAATGTAACGATTCGCCCCACTAACGATTCGTCCCATTGTAGTGAGGATTCGCCCTGATTATAATATATTAAACTTTTTTAATTTCCTTTTTATGGTAACATGTTAAATTATGTTTTGTGTATTTTGTGGATGTATTTAGTATTTTCGCTACAAGTCAACCCGGCCCCAAGTCAACCCGGCCTCAAGTCAGCCTGGCCCCAAATTGGTCAACCCAGCCCCAAACCAATATTATTTCTGGTCAACCCGGCCCCATTTTTTATTTATTTATTTATTTATTTTGCTTTAGAATATAAACACTTATCAAGAAATAAATAAAAATTAACAACAAAAACAACAATAAAAGTTTAACGAATAACGATGATATCTTTTATTATTTATTTTATATAAAAACTATCAATATTAACAAACAAGCAATACATGCATAGTTTACTGTTTTTACCGTCGCGAAAATAAGGTGACGTCTGTCTTCAACCTTAACCTCTCTACAATAGAAGTATTAAGAAAAAACTAAACTTTTTCATTGACAAATCATGTGTTCTAATCATTACTATGTTATTGTATGTTAAAAAAGAGAAATTACCAAAAGCACACTAAAGTGTTTCCTTTAACAGTTTTTAAGTAAGATTAATTATAAATGTATTGCAAGTCACTGCCTCCTGTCTGTCACGCACAATATATCCACAATCAATACAGTTATCTGTCATAATGACATAAAATGATTTAACACAAAACACTATCAATTTCTCAAACACTTATTGATATTCCAATGCTTTTTACACAGTAAATATTCTTTGTAAATAAGTTTATAAAATATGAAACAAATATTAATTATACTGAAAAACGTATTCAATAAAAACATTCAAATGAACTGAAAAAAAAATGTTGTAAACTTAATTTATGCAAACCTCGGGGCTGGGAATCAAAACTGCGTCGTATCCTACAAAATGTAAACAAACGCCGCCATCTTGGAGCGAAAAATGTATGTTTTTGTTTATAACTCTTTTTGTTGGAGATGACTGAAAACAAGATATATGTATTAACACGCTACACTATTTTCCGCTTCGTTCGGTATATGTTGCTTGCACAACAATTTTGTAAAACAAAAGTTATAGCGAACTTGCAACTCGAAGCGAGGCAGAATTTTTATGAAAATGTGTGGATACGACGCAGTTCATATTGCTTTATCTATCGTTTTTTCCTTGAAATCAATTATATACTCGTTTTCAGAGTTCACCATAAACGTCAAAACATAATTTTGCATCATTTACTAAACTTTCATTTAAAAGAGATGTTTATTTTCCAAGAAAATAATGATTTTTACGAAATGATACGAGGCAGTTGAAAATAAAATATGATACGATGCAGTTGTATTTTCATTGCAGGCTGAATATTGGTTAAAATATTTAAATTATGTGCTAGGTATGCCAATAACGTCCTACAACATTTCTTGTTTACAACTTAAGTCAAAAGCAGAGGTCACTCATTGGTTTCATAAAAATGGAAATGTAATACAATTCTATTAAGGCTGCATTTTTCGGTCGCATTTTAGTACTAATCATAATCATCTACAAATTTCGAAAAAGCTGTATCAAATGCAATATACATTGAAACACGTGATCGCACACCCATATGACAACGTGTTCTACTGTTGCCTTAGCATGCTTATAAACTTATTCCCGTGAGTTCGAAATGGGAGTGATTACTATTTTTGATACAAAATTCAATATTCCAGTGTAACCTCCACTGGACCCTGTATTAATCAGGAATGAATTTTTTCTTAAAAAAAAAAGGGAAAATATACAAATTTTGAAAAGGTCTCTCGCTATCGGGAATGCGCAAATTGCATGCCTACCGTTGTTACTTGTAATGAGCAATAATTTCCGTCAATTCCGTTATTACTTTTGTCTTTTACGTGCCAATTGTATTGTATTCATTTTCTTAATAATCGACGAGGACAGATGAGCTTTATTATTTGAAACTGAACATTAAATTTTTAAAATAATATTATAAATGGTTAAGCTACAATATATTTTTGCAAGTAGGTTATGCGTTCCGTTTAGTCATTTTATGTTCAGCGCCGCGGAACTTTACCCCTGCGTTTCTTTATCGCCGATGAGGAAATGTCTACGGGATGTATTTTCTATACTTGCACTTGAGTATCATTCTTCTCCATCAAAAAACTTTTCAAAATCGAGTTACATATGATACAACTACAAATTATTTTGTAAAAAAGGTGTCCGTTTTGCAAAGGTATTTTACGCTATGCACCGATAAATTTGATACAGATATAGGCAGACATGATCTTTCAACAGTATTGAAGAATTATTAAGTTTTCACAATATTGAACAGAAAATGTCAGATTATCGTATCGAATTTTCAACAGACTAGAGACATGACATCTTAACATACCTTCATACTAAAGTGTGATTTTTATTTGATAATGAATTGCCTGAAAACTTAAACAAAAGTTTTACCCCCTGTTTACATTGAAAATTTCTCTGCTATTAATACCGAAATAAGAAATTTAAATTTTATTCTCTTTATAAATATTTCAAATATTTATAATCTTAAAATTTCACGTCAGAAGTTAATAAAAAAGCTGCTTATTTGTACAGCTGACGTTAACAAATTTTGTTGAAAAAACAAATCAGACAGGTGTGTCCGACCGAGGCCGAGCTGTTTATGTTTACTGAATTCAAATCACTTGAACTGAACTGCTATGAATTCGAAAACCACCAGGGACTTTTTATTCTTTTGTGTGGAAAACCTATCAAGCTAGTTTCAAAATGTCGACGGTTCTCTGCAGGTACAACATTTTGCCTGAAATAATGCACAGAGGCGCACCTGAGGTCCTCGCCCCTAGTAAAGCTAATGTGTAGAGTGAAAGTTTGAAAAGAAACCACAAAAAAGCAGTCAATACCCAGAACATGCAGAACCACAGTTAACTTAGAGCGTAGCTAGCCAAAATGAATTTAAGTTAATAGATTTCTACAATTTTTTTGCGAAAAAAATTAGGGATAATATTGAACATACAGGAAAATATAAGAAATTATTTCAGATATTATGATCAATAAGGTAACATGTTCATGTTTAACTGAAAAGTAGCTTCCGCAATGTAAACTTTCAAATTAAATGTTATATTGGATATGACACATAGTATTCTAAATAATCAACAGAACATTGCTTTACACCGCAAATGATCTGGGTTTTTATCTAGCGCAAGTGATTATTCCATAAAATAGAAATATATTGCCAAACTTATCCCTGTTGAAAAGACTGCCAAAAATACAACTGGGTTGTATCATATTTTATTTTCAACTGCGTCGTATCATTTCGTAAAAATCATTATTTTCTTAGAAAATAAACATCTCTTTTTAATAAAATTTTAGTAAATGATGCAAAATTATATTTCGAAGTTTATGGTGAACTCTGAAACAAATATATAATTGATTTGAAGGAAAAACCGATAGATAAAGCAATATGAACTGCGTCGTATCCACACATTTTCATAAAAATTCTGCCTCGCTTCGAGTTGCAAGTTCGCTATAACTTTTGTTTTACAAAATTGTTGTGCAAGCAACATATACCGAACGGAGCGGAAAATAGTGTAGCGTGTTAATACATATATCTTGTTTTCAGTCATTTCCAACAAAAAGAGTTATAAACAAAAACATACGTTTTTCGTTCCAAGATGGCGGCGTTTGTTTACATTTTGTAGGATACGACGCAGTTTTGATTCCCAGCCCTGAACCTTTTAACTCAAAATTCTATGCATTTCTTTCTAATTATTGCATTAACACTTATGAAACCATCTTTAATTTACATCGAATTTAAAGGATTTGTTTTCACAGCTATACCTTTTTTGTTAATTGATTGCTTTAAACTGTTTGATTATCACATCTGAAATAATGTTGAGTTGCATATAATTGTTTATGTTATATAATTATTCATTATCACTATTGCGTACTAAAGTCTTAATCGGTGCAATTAAATTTACCGACACTTTTATGCCAGTTCGAGTTTTTTTTAACTTTTGATCTATAGTTAATAATACTCAAATAATAATTTTATTCCATTATACAACAAAATGACCTGAATAGTTTTCTTTGAAAATTACATATTTTGGGGCCGGAATGACCGATTTTGGGGCCGCACTGACCAATTTTAGGGCCGCATTGACCAAATAAAAATACTGTGGGGCCGGATTGACCAATTCTGGGGTCGGGTTGACCAATTTTGAGGCCGGTTGACTTGGGGCCTGGTTAACTTGAGGCCGGGTTGACTGTAATTCAGTATTTTCATAGATGGAATTTGATTTTGAGATTATGACATATGTAAGAACAGCCTGGCCTATAAGCCAAGAGAAAATGCCCCAGTGATTTTTCTCACTTAATTGGAAAGAGGACTTAGCCTCTTGGTTTTGGGAAAAAATTTTGCTAAAATTGCTAAATTGGGATGCAAAAAAGCGGTTTAAAGTTCAGATTTTTGGGAATTTTAAGAAAATTTCGATTGGGAAAATGCCATTTACATTGTGTTATGATTATCAGAGTCTGTAATACATGTATAAGCCAAAAAGTTACTGGGCCCCTGGCATAAATAGGGAAAAATTTGGTTTGAGAAAATACTGCATATGCCACATAGGTGAATGACCTTTGTCTGTCAGTCTGTCTGTCAACAGCATTTTTGTGTCTGCTTTATTACTTTTAAACTAATGAAAATGTTTAAATTAACTTTGCACAAATGATCACCATTACAATATGTACAACCCTATCAATGTGTAGAAGGCAAAAACAAGGTCAATACCCTGAAGGTCAAGGTCATATTTAAAGGTTAAATGTTAAAAATGTCAGCATTTCATGTCTGCTTGATAACTTTAACTAATGAAAAGTTTTTATGATGACTTTGCGCAAATGATAACCATTATGAGATGATGTGCATTCAGAGCAGACCCCAACAACCAGGTTGCTACCAAAATGGTCAAGGTCATTCTAAAAGGTCAAATGTAAAAAAATCATAATTCATAACTTAAAAACTAATGAAAGTTTTTAAAAAAAAATGAACAAGTGATCATCTTTATGTTTATGATGCGGTGTTTATGAGATGATGTGCAGAGCACAACAACAAGGTTGTTTGTTACCAAGGTTGATACCCCAAGGTCGAGGTCCCTTTCACAGTCAAATGTAAAAAAGTCAGCATTTTGTGTGTGCTTCATAACTTGAAATAATTAGAACATATAAATCACTTAAATTAATTGCAGAGCACAAAAATCTGGTTGTTATCCCATTGTCAAGGTCACGCTTAAAGGTAAAATATAAAAGTCCACATTTTGTGTCCATTCCATAACCTTTAAACCATCAAAAAGTATTTAAAATCACTTGGACGAAATGATCACCATTATGATATATGCGCAGAGCTCAAAACCCAGGTTGCTTCTTCCAAGGTCAAGATCATGTTAAAAATTGTACAGCGGCAGCTGATAAAATTGTCCCTCAGACTGCTTTGTTAACAGCTTGATGAAAATCACAGCTTCATGTAAACATGTAATGTTAAGCATTTCATGTTTTGATATCTCAAGTAATGAGTTTTTATCAGATAATAAAAATGTTCCCTGTAAATTGACTTCCACAAATTGTGTCAATATCATGTTTCTTCCACAATTTTATGATGAAAAACTTCACAATTTCAAGAAAATCATGCTCTGTCTTTCACAATTTTAGGGCAAAAAGCTGTATTGAAAATTAACATCAAGGAATATTCCATTTTATATCAAAAGTTCTATGAGTGTATATTCTATTTGTCAAGAACTCCATATTTATGTTTTAAAAAACCCTATACATTTTGAAACAGGAAACAATAACTTATATTGATAATGTTTTCCCCATAGTATATCCCCCCATTCCCCATTTGCAGGTAAAAATTCCCTACATTTGAATACATACATGTATCAGTGTGTTTTTTCTGATTTCAATGGAAAAAAGACATTAAAATTCCCAATTTCTAATGTGAAAATTCCCAAAATGACTGTTCAAAATTCCCACAAGGCAATGAGATTTCTCTTATCAAACATGTTTATATAAATCACCACTCAATAGTTCTACCTAGACAGTGGAAGCTGTTAGCTGTCTTTATTCATTATGAAAAATCTTATTTGTAGCTGAAAAAATGCTTAATAAAAATTCCTAATTTGAGTCAAAATAACACATTTTCCCAATCAATTTGGTATCGGCACCATTCCCAAAGTAGAGAATAAAAACACTGTGTATAGAATGTTCAAGTAGTTGTACATTAACTGCATGTATCTATATGCTGAATGATATGGAACTTGAACCTACATGTATATTCAATAAATCTACTAAACAAGACCTATTTTGCACATTTTTTAGCTCACCTGTGCTCTTTTTAGAGGTCAGCATTTGTGATGGCAGTATGTCTGTCATTTGTCATCCCTTGTTGTCTGAAATTTCTTTAAACAACAATTCTTCCTAAACCGCTTGATGGATTTTGACAAAAGTTAAGAGTAATTATTCTTAGGCAGCCCTCTTCAGAAGTTAAATAAATCAAGGTAGGCAAAATCTGATTTTCACTTACTTGTCCGTTTTTATGTGAAGCATTTTTTAACTTGACCATATGATATTTACATAGGTAATTCTTGAAAAAATTTCACTTGTTCGTACAGGCTGTTGGACAACCTTGGCAATACGGACAATTGATTTTGCTGGCCCTGTAAATGGTTCCAGTCTAATGCTTAAATAGAGCACAGGAGCTAAAACAAGAATTTAAAAAGAAAATCTTAAAAATTCTTCTTAGAAACTACAATGCTCAGATCTTAGAATGATATTTGACATGTAGCATCTCCTTGTGGTCCTCTAAAAAGTTAGGTGAATCTTGTTTCTTGGGTCAAAAATGGCCCCACCCTAGGGGTCTCTTAGTTGACAAACATCATTCTGTAGGTTTATGTAGGAAATAAAACATTTAATGTGCATGAAATTCCCTTGTACAAGGGAACTATATTCCACCTATTACAGGTACAGGTATAGAGAGAGAGAGAACCCTGATTGTTTCCAGCTCCTTGTAATAATTATATATATTTGAAGTCCTGACACTCCTTTTAGGCATCTGATTCCAGTGATTTTTAGCTCACCTGTCACAAAGTGACAGGGTGAGCTTTTGTGATCGCTTTTCGTCCGGCGTCCGTCCGTTCAAATTTTAAAACATCTCCTCATAAACCACTAAGCTTTCACAGGAATGTTCCTTTGGTGGTCACCTGGGGTCAGAAAATTGGCCCCGCCCCAGGGGGTCATTGATTTTCCCTATATGCATATAGTAAAAACTTAAAAAAATCATCTTTTAAAAGAACCAAAAGAGCTAGAGCTAAGATATTTAGCATGAAACATCTTCTAATGTTTGTGTTTACCAAGTTTGTTCAAATAAAAGCCCTGGGGTCAAAATTGGCCCCGCCCCAGGGGGTCATTGATTTTCCCTATATGTATATAGTAAAAACTTAAAAAATCTTCTTTTAAAGAACCCAAAGAGCTAGAGCTAAGATATTTGGCATGAAACATCTTCTAGTGAGTGTCTACCAAGTTTGTTCAAATAAAAGCCCTGGGGTCAAAATTGGCCCCGCCCCAGGGGGTCATTGATTTTCCCTATATGCATATAGTAAAAACTTAAAAAATCTTCTTTTAAAGAACCGTAAGAGCTAGAGCTTAGATATTAAGCATGAAACATCTTCTAGTGAATGTCTACCAATTTTGTTCAAATAAAAGCCCTGGGGTCAAAATTGGCCCCGCCCCAGGGGGTCATTGATTTTCCCTATATGCATATAGTAAAAACTTAAAAAATCTTCTTTTAAAGAACCCAAAGAGCTAGAGCTAAGATATTAAGCATGAAACATCTTCTAGTGAGTGTCTACCAAGTTTGTTCAAATTAAAGCCCTGGGGTCAAAATTTGCCCCACCCCGGGGGGTCATTGATTTTCCCTATATGCATATAATAAAAACTTAAAAAATCTTCTTTTAAAAAACCATAAGAGCTAGAGCTTAGATATTTGGCATGAAACATCTTCTAGTGAATGTCTACCAAGTTTGTTCAAATAAAAGCCCTGGGGTCAAAATTGACCCCGCCCCAGGGGGTCATAGATTTTCCCTATATGCATATAGTAAAAACTTAAAAAATCTTCTTTTAAAGAACCCAAAGAGCTAGAGCTAAGATATTTATCATGAAACATCTCTAATGAGTGTCTACCAAGTTTGTTCAAATAAAAGCCCTGGGGTCAAAATTGGCCCCGCCCCAGGGGGTCATTGATTTTCCCTATATGCATATAGTAAAAACTTAAAAAACTTCTTTTAAAGAACTCAAAGAGCTAGAGCTAAGATATTGAGCATGAAACATGTTCTAATGGTTGTCTACCAAGTATGTTCAAATAAAAGCCCTGGGGTCAAAACTGGCCCCGCCCGGGGGGGGGGGTGTCATTGATTTTCCTTATATGTGTATAGCAAAAACTTAAAAATCTTCTTTGAAAAAACCCAAATAGCTAGAGTTTAGATATTAAGCATGCAACATCTTTAAGTAAATATCTACAAAGTTTGTTCAAATAAAAGCCCGGGGGTCAAAACTGGCCCTGCACCAGGAGTGTCATTGTTTTTAACTATATGTGTATAGTAAAAACTTTAAAAATCTTCTTTTAAAAAACCCAATGAGCTAGAACTTAGATGTTTAGCATGAAACATCTTCTTATGGGTGTCTACCAAGTCTGTTCAAATAAACAATTAAAGCCCTTGGGTAAAAATTGGCCCGAAAGGGGGGGGGGGGGGCTATATACAGGTGAGCGACCTCAGGGCCATCATGGCCCTCTTGTTCTCACTTAAGGTAAATTGGGAAGAGGCCTTAGCCTTTTAGTTTTGGGAAAAATTATTGCTAAAATTGCTCATTTGGGAAGTAAAAAAGCAGATTTAAGTTCAGATTTTTGGGAAAACTGCATGATTTTAAAGAAAATTTCAATTGGGAAGAGGCCCTTTATCGAAGTCTGTTATATAAGCAGGAAAATCACTGGATTCAGTTATGTTAATATCGGCCATCTTACTTAATATAGTTAGTTCAACACTGAACAGGAATTACTGTGAATGTCACTTTCAGAATTTGTATCTGTAAGTAAATGTATTATAAATTCTGTTTTCCAGGCACGGGCCCTAGCAGCTCAGGCTGGTGAAACTGATGATATACGATTCATCGTTGGTACACAATCTCTCAGGCAGGAAAATCAGGTAAGCTATGTTTCTAATTTGCTTTTTTTAAGCTCACCTAATCTCTTTATGCTCAGAGGTGAGCTCAAAATGTGCTCAGCAGCAAGCATTTGTGATGGCAATGTGTCCATTATTTATGGTTGACTTGTCCACAATTTTTTAACAACATTTTCTCCTTTACAAATATACCATGTAGCACCTTTTTATGGTCCTCAGTCACAAATGTTCAGATAATACCACTGCGATCAGTGATATTCCTGCATAGGAGATCACCAGTACTAAATAAATGGGTAAATAGATAAATAGTAAAGCTAAGGTTTTTACAAATCTGGACAACCCGTCAACGGGTATGTTTTTGTACATAGCAAACAATGACCTTGAATATGACTGAGTGACCTACTTTTTCCTGTTAGAAATTATGACCTAGTTAAGCAAAATGGTTCTCAGGTGAGCAATTTACTGTCATTGATATAAATATTAAGTCTTTTCTATTGAAACATGTCTGTTTTTAACTTTTTACTAACTTATAAGATGTGGAGAAAAATAAGCCAGTCCATTTTGTAACAATGTAGCTGGTATAAAAATGGTATTGACCTCCTTTTGTTTTTCTTTTCTTTAGGTGCATCATATAGATTTTGATGATGAAAATAATGTGATAAATAAAAATGTATTCCTACACAGAGAGGGTGAAATATGGCATATCAGTGCATCAACGGTGGATAAAAATCTCCTTACAACCTGCTATAATAAAAGTATGTTACACTTAGTTTTTACATGAATTTGTTTAATGTAATTTGCCCGGGCCCAATTAACTATATAAGACCTGGCACGTGAGCTTGACCTTTACTGTGAAGCCAAAGGTCAGTTTACGAATTTTGTTTAAATTGTTATATTGTTATTTATTTAGTGATTTGATTTATAGTTTGACAAATCACCTCTCGTGACAAAATCTACTTGTTGAAGAAATCAAATATGACCTTGACTTTAAAATGACTTTGACTATCAAGTTATTGAATTTAGCTTTAAATTATAATAAATTTGTTATTTATAGACTCATTTGATTTTAACTTGGATTATACAACATTTATGACAAAACTGACATGAAGAACTTTTTAGGTTTGACTTTCACCTTAAAATGACCTGTACTGTCAATGTCAACTTATGGAATTTTGTTTAGATAATTACTTTGTTATTTATGGTTTTGTGTAATTCTTTGACTAAACACCATGTAATGACACAATAGAAGTGTATATTAGTCAAACATGACCTTGGCCTTAAATGACCTATACTGTTAAGGTCAAATTATGGAATTTTGCCTTTTGAATTTGAAGTTTGTTATGTATTTACTGATTTGATTCATGCTTTGACAAAGCATCACTAACTATGACTGAGTGTTGAATTTCATGTATTGAAGTTTGATCTTGATAGACCTTCATTGTCAAGTTTTTTTTTTTAATTTGGCTTAAATTGCTATTTTGTTATTATCAATACACAAACTTGATTCATACTGGGACAAAATATACTAGACATCACACTGACTTGTTGAATAATTTGAATATGTACTTCATCTGTATATGACCGTGACTGTCAAGGTCAAATATGAAATTTTTATTAAATTTTATTTAAAAAAAAATGTTTTCTTAGAAAACCATGTCTATTAAAATGCTCTTCCTTCAATGTGTTTGCGTTTGTGTGTAATTAAGAAAATGGTGAGCATGGTGCTGCTTGATAGTGGCTCTTGCTCACTTTTATTTTGACGGTTTAATAATTTTTATTTTGTCTTTGCTAAAAGACTTTATTTATTTTATGGGATTTTTTAAAATGGTAATGCCTTTCTTTACATTGCTTTAATAAAAAGTCAGTTACAAACCTGATCAATAAAAACATTGATATTCTAGCATCAGAAAGTAAAGCTGAGATGCGAGCTGCATTATGGAGATTACCCGGAGATTTTGATGATGTTCAAACATCAGATGATCACTCGTCACATCAGTCACTAAGTTTATTATGTCATCTAGAAGCCTCAGACTATGGTGATATGAAAAGGTAGGGAACATTTTTTATCATTGTAGGTCTTATACCTTTAGTATAGACAGAAAAATTAATATTGTTTTATTTCATTTACAAGGGTTGGTTTAAAAAGATTATTAGAATAAATGTTAACCCTGTGTTATTGAAATATTAAGGGGACTCCACTGAGGTTTTTGACATGACAAGGACTGGAACTATTTTCGAGATTAATATTCTATTCAATGTAGGTCTAGACCAATATTTGTGTGCAAATTTTCAGATCATTTGATCAGTAGGCTTTCTTGGAATGATTATTTTAATTGTGAAAATGACCCAAAAATGCTTTTCACCCAAATCGAGCTAGGAATAGCGCAAAATGCGCTTTTTCAATTTATTTTTGAGTATATTTCTTAATAAAACTTTTGCAAATTTTTCTGTTTTCAGTTCACCAGCTAATTTATGTAAGAAATTCAAATTTTATGTTTTTAGGCCTTAGGACCTCAGTGGAGTTCCTTTAATAATGCCTACTTACTTAGTACTATTGTCTTTCTTTCAAGAAGTATTGAGCATTTTTTGTTCTACTTCTTTAAAAGGGAAAGTTTTTTTAATTTCCATTTTGAACATTCCTAGTAAATTCCTGGATAAGATTCTGTATGCAAGATCTGAATTTACAACCACTGAGGATATCCACTTAAAACTTCACTGACCAATGCTTTTATTTCTATATGATTGGTTTTCAGTGAGTGAGTTATTCCACTTTGTGAAAATACCTATTACCCAAGTTGTTATTTTAGCAACAGACACAAGACAAGGGTGGCAAAATCAATTGTCCATATTGCTCAGGTTGTCCCAAAGCCTGTACTGACAAATTGAAATTTTCAAAATTTTACTATATAAATATTCCACAGACAAGTTAAGAAATACTTCAGATAAAAACAGACAAGTTTGTCAAAATAAGATTTTGCAAGCCCTGCAAAGAATAATTTAGATCATTCATTTTCATTGGCAGGTCTTGTTTTGAAACAGCAACTTTTGCATCATTTCCCTAGAAGAAAATGGAATACTAGAATAAATATGTGTAAAACCATGAAAGGCAAAAAAACATTCATAAACCATCTGTTCAGTAGAAGTTTCACAGGTTTACATGGAAAAATGTATCATAAAGAAAAAAATCAGAATTGTAAAAGTTGATT
Source organism: Ruditapes philippinarum (assembly GCF_026571515.1). NCBI lineage: Eukaryota > Metazoa > Mollusca > Bivalvia > Venerida > Veneridae > Ruditapes > Ruditapes philippinarum. The sequence continues at coordinate 75,420 of NW_026854231.1, read as the reverse complement.
CTACTGTTTTGACAAGCTCTTGTGGTTTTAGATATTTGGATTCAATGATATAATTGAGCCGCGCCATGACAAAACCAACATAGTGTGTTTGCGACCAGCATGGATCCAGACCAGCCTGCGCATTCACGCAGTCTGATCAGGATCCATGCTGTTCACCTACAAACCTTATTACAAGTAGAGAAACTGATAGCGAACAGCATGGATCCTGATCAGACTGGGCGGATGCGCAGGCTGCTCTGGATCCATGCTTGTCGAAAACGCACAAGTTGGTTTTGTCATGATGCGGCTCATATATATATAAATGATTTTCAGTATAATGTGGCATCCAACAGGTGATAATACAAACGTAGTAGGTTTAGCAGACAACCATATCATTGTGTGGGATGTAGACACATCAGGAAATACAGCACAGGTATTTTTTAATATTTTGATCACTTTATCTGTTTTTGCATGATTGTACTTTTTTATTGTCTTTCTATGTAAACCATAACAAGCTTTTGTCTGTGTATTTTCAAAATGTTTACATATTTTATGTCATTGTTGTGAATCATGCTTTTTTATGTGTCCATTATAGTAGACTTACAAAAATCTTTGTCTCAAAAACCTCAAGTCCAGTTTAAAAATCTTGGCAGGATTGTTACATTGATTGTATGGAAATTTGGCTTGCAGCATGACCTTTTGGTATTCTACCAAAGTTGTATCAATTATTGAGTAACGAGCATGTTATATAAAAAAAAGTTCACAACTCAATTTTGTTGTTCTTTACATTACTTGTTCTTTTCAGTTGTTAGGCCCACATTCTTATCAAGAATTTGAAAACTTTAAAAGCTGTTTCCTTGCAGATGTAAAATCATTTGGAGGTTCAATGCTACATCTAAAGTTAATTATTTCTTTAAAAAAATTACACAAAAGTGTTATATGACAAATTTAGGGTAAATATTAATTAAAATCACAGCCTAACAAAAATATGAAATAAAAAAAATGTACTACATGTATATTTTTAGATGTCAAGTTCAGCTGGTTTAGAGAGCAAAGGTCAGCCAAAATTGACCTGTAGTAGTTGGGACCCGCACCATAACTGTGTGCAGATAGCCACAGCCAACGATACATTTATACGAGGTTGGGATCTTAGAACAATGCAGTATGTCATACTATCTTTTGGATTCTTTCCTTATTACTTTACTTACATTAATGCTTACCATGCTTAATATCCTAAATAGACTTGTCTATCTTTCAATCTGGACAAATAACAGCCATCATATTTAGGGAAAATTTCAAGATGTGGAGACAAATATTTACTAGTAGTCTGATATACATGAAATGCTTAGTAGGGCTTCCGTGGCTGAATAGTTCAGGTTGTTAACTCAAGCCACATGCTTTTATTGCTGTAAGTTCGAGCCATGCAAGCATTGTCGGATTCTACATGTGAGGAAGATATACAGGTAGCTTACAGATCATCATTGGCTCTACTTAGGTGCTCCTTTGAGCCTGAAATAATGTACAGAGGGGCACCAGAGTTCTTCTTCCATCTTTACAGCTGGAAAAAGGCTATATTACCTATACTGTGATGTAAAACTCAACAAAAAAAAAAAAACAAAACAAAAACATGAAATGTTTGATAATGTTAGGTTTGCTTTGGTTTCAGACAGACCTATGTGATAGAAAATGCCCATGGTCAGCTGGTTAGAGATGTAGATTTTAATCCAAATAAACAATACTACCTTGTTAGCTGTGGAGATGACTGCAGGGTCAAATTCTGGGATGTTAGAAACACTTCTGAACCAATGAAAACCCTCTCAGATCATTCACACTGGTAAGTATTGACTTTGTTGTGCCCCTACAACTTTATTGGTGGTTTGGTCAAATATATTTGCCGTTGTCTGTCTGTCTGTCACATTGTATGTTTTGTTCCCATTTCTGCTAGGTATAAATGCTAGAGCCATGAATCTTTTAAAGAATATTTGTCTGCATGTGAACATTTATCAGAGATCAGCAGGGTTATGGGCCCTGATTTAGAACAATTTAGTATATTTCAACCTACAACTCCAAAATTATAACTGTCATGTTTATACACACAAGGAAATGTACAGAATTCTTTGTGGCTAGATAGGAAAAATGTGGTGGCATCCATGTCACTTTGCTAGTTATCGTAATATCTCTTATACATGTATATAGTTTTAGTGACAATAACTGGAAAGGGTCATGTGTATGAATATTGCATCTAAAAACATTTGTGCCTCAGGAAAAAACCCAGCTATAACAAGCATAGAAATTCTGCAAATTAGTCTTCTCTCTGAAAATTTTTGCATGGCTCTTGTTTTACTCTCAGTCTTTTATGAATATACATGTTCACATCATACCCTTTTACCAAGATTTTTCAATGGGCAAGGGAAGTAACTATGGAAATAAGTGAATAGACATGTCCAATGCTGTCTCCCTTAGAAGAACTTAGACAAGGTGATTGATTATACAAAATTAATGCATTTCAATTACAAAATGTAATACGTATTCCAAGTTTGAAGTGATTAACTTTGACAGTTTTTAAAAAATATACCTTAGAAGAAAAAAGTTACATAAAAGGGGGCATAACTTTGCATTAAATGAATTAAAGATTATTCTGAAATGTTGTCATATTTTGAAAGCCAACATGTATATCAAGTTTGAAATGAAAAGCTTTTATAGTTTCTGAGAAACTATACCTTAATAAATAGGTTAACTAGAGCTGAAAAATGTAAGTTGAAAAAGGGGCATGACATTGCATGAAATAATTCTAGGATTATTTGCCCTTTTGAAATGGCATCCTTTCAAGACAATAAACAAGTATACAAAGTGAATAAATTATGATAGTTTCTGAGAATTTGGGCCTTAACGAAAAAGTTAAACCAACTCATATGCCATCACAGACGAGAGTGTCATGACAATAGCTCCACTTTTTTGTGCCCCCACATTAGTGGCGGGCATTTAGATTTACCCTTGTCCGCCCTTACGTCCGTCCGTCCGTTCTCTTTTGTGTCGCACGTAACTCAAAAAGTATTTGACCTAGAGTCATGAAACTTTACAGAAATGTTGATCAGCATGTGAAGTTGTGCACCTGGGTATTTTCGTCTGGATATTTTTAGTATTTTTAGAGTTATTGCCCTTGACTTAGTAAAATTTTGCAATTTTCAACTTGTGTCGCATGTAACTCAAAAAGTATTTGACCTAGAGTCATGAAACTTTGCAGGAATGTTGATCAACATGTGTTGTTGTGCACCTGGGTATTTTTGTCTGGATATTTTTAGTATTTTTAGAGTTTTTGCCCTTGACTTAGTAAAATTTTGTAATTTTCAACTTGTGTCGCATGTAACTCAAAAAGTATTTGACCTAGAGTCATGAAACTTTACAGGAATGTTGATCAATAGAGTTAGAGTTATTGCCATTGACTTACAGTAGTATAAATTTGCAATTTTCAACTTGGGGTTTGCTTGGGGATTTATTAAGTATTTGTAAAGTTCTTGCCTTTACTTAGTAAAAAGATTTTTAGTTTTCAAAAAATATTTGACCTAGAGTCATAAGATTGACAGAACAGTGGCGCGGTGGGGGCACCCGTGTCCTATGGACACATTTCTAGTTTCTTTTCCATATACAGTGATGAGATAACATCATTTGGATAACCATCCAGCTTGAACATTTGAATTTTGCTATGTGATATTTTTAGCTCGACTATTCGATAAGAATAAGTAGAGCTATTGTTGTCACCCGAGCGTCGGCGTCGGCGTTGGTGTCCGCGTCGGCGTAACCACTTATGTTAAAGTTTTTGTAATAGTTCAAATATTTTCAAAGTCCATTGACATATGGCTTTGAAACTTGGCACACTTGTTCACCATCATGACCCCTACCTGTAGACAGGAGGAGGTAACTGTATCAAGCATTTTGACAGAATTATGCCCCTTTTTCGACTTAGAATTTACGTTAAAGTTTTTGTAATAGTTCAAATATTTTCAAAGTCCATTGACATATGGCTTTGAAACTTGGCACACTTGTTCACCATCATGACCCCAACCTGTAGACAGGAGGAGGTAACTGTATCAAGCATTTTGACAGAATTATGCCCCTTTTTCGACTTAGAATTTACGTTAAAGTTTTTGTAATAGTTCAAATATTTTCAAAGTCCATTGACATATGGCTTTGAAACTTTGCACACTTTGTTCACCATCATGACCCCAAACCTGTAGACAGGAGGAGGTAACTGTATCAAGCATTTTGACAGAATTATGCCCCTTTTTCAACTTAGAATTTACGTTAAAGTTTTTGTAATAGTTCAAATATTTTCAAAGTCCATTGACATATGGCTTTGAAACTTTGCACACTTGTTCACCATCATGACCCCAACCTGTAGACAGGAGGAGGTAACTGTATCAAGAATTTTGACAGAATTATGCCCCTTTTTCGACTTAGAATTTACGTTATAGTTTTTGTAATACTTCAAATATTTTCAAAGTCCATTGACATATGGCTTTGAAACTTTGCACACTTGTTCACCATCATGACCCCAACCTGTAAACAGGAGGAGGTAACTGTATCAAGCATTTTGACAGAATTATGCCCCTTTTTGGACTTAGAATTTACGTTAAAGTTTTTGTAATAGTTCAAATATTTTCAAAGTCCATTGACATATGGCTTTGAAACTTTGCACACTTGTTCACCATCATTACCCCAACCTGTTAACAGGAGGAGGTAATTGTATCAAGCATTTTTTTTTACTATCAAGCACTAAGAATAGTCGAGCGTTGCTGTCCTACCGACAGCTCTTGTTAGCTCACCTGAGCATATGCTCAGGGTGTGCTATTAGGATCACTCTTCGTCCGTCGTCCGTTGTTCGTTCACACTTTTAAAATGACATATCCTCTGAAACCATAAGGCAGATCATAATGAAACTTCACAGGGATGTTCCTTGTGTGAAGCCTTAACAAAGTTGTTCAAAGAATTCCATTCCATGCAGAACTCTGGTTGCCATGGCAACCAAAAGAAAAAAACTTAAAATATCTTCTTCTAAAAAACCCAAAGAGCTAGAGCTTAGATATTTGGCATGAAACATCTTCTAATGAGTGTCTACCAAGTTTGTTCAAATAAATCCCTGGGGTCAAATTCGCCCCGCCCCAGGGGGTCATTGATTTTCCCTAAATGCATATAGTAAAAACTTAAAAAAATCTTCTTTTAAAGAACCCAAAGAGCTAGAGCTAAGATATTTAGCCTGAAACATCTTCTAATGGGTGTCTACCAAGTTTGTTCAAATAAAAGCCCTGGGGTCAAAATTGGCCCCGCCCCAGGGGGTCATTGATTTTCCCTATATGCATATAGTAAAAACTTAAAAAAATTTCTTTTAAAAAATGCAAAGAGCTAGAGCTTAGATATTTAGCATGAAACATGTTTTAATAGATGTCTACCAAGTTCGTTCAAATATAAGAGCCCTGGGATCAAAGTTGGCCCCGTCCCGGGGGTCAATCATTTTCCTTATATGTTTATAACAAAAACTTAAAAGATCTTTTTTGGAAAAAGAACAAATAGCTAGAGTTTAGATACTAAGCATGAAACATCTTCTAGTGAGTGTCTACCAAGTTTTTTCAAATAAAAGCCCTGGGGTCAAAGTTGACCCCGCCCCGGGGGTCATTCATTTTTCTTATATGTGTATGACAAAAACTTACAAAATCTTCTTTGAAAAAACTCAAATAGCTAGAGTTTAGATATTAAGCACGAAGCATCTTCTAGTGAGTGTCTACAAAGTTTGTTCAAATAAAAGCCCTGGGGTCGGGTCAAAATTGGCCCCGTCCCAGGGGACATTAGTTTAAACATATTTTATTTCAAACATTTTCACACAAACATATATTACATACAATCAATAGTTACATAATATAATGCTGAAAAAAGGATTAGATCCGAAAGCATACAATGCTTATAGAGGTCAAAATTGGCCCCGCCCCGGGGGTCATTCATTTTCCTTATATGTTTATAACATAAACTTTAAAGATCAGGGGACATTGATTTTCCGTATATGTGTATAGCAAAAACTTAAAAATCTTCTTTGAAAAAACCTGAATAGCTAGAGTTTAGATATTAAGCATGAAACATTGTCTAGTAAGTGTCTACAAAGATTGTCCAAATAAAAGCCCTGGGGTCAAAACTGGCCCTGCCCCAGGTGTGTCATTGTTTTTAACTATATGTGTAAAGAAAAAAATTTGAAAAAATCTTCTTTTAAAAAACCCAACAAGCTAGACCTTAGATGTTTAGCATGAAACATCTTCTAATGGGTGTCTACCAAGTTTGTTCAATTAAAAGCCCTGGGGTTTAAACTGGCCCCGCTCCGGGGGCCTATATACAGGTGAGCCACTTTAGGGCCATCATGGCCCTCTTGTTTATTTAATGTCTTATTAGGGACACCATGCACAGAGGGTTTTTTAACTTGATGGGTCAAAAAATATTTTTTTCAAAATTTTATACCATTTGATTAAGCTTTATACTAGTATTTTGTGTGCAAAATTTCAAATAATCTAAGAACCCCACTAAGTATTTATTTTTATTGTCATTCAGGGTATGTGGTTTTAATTTTCTTTTTCATAATACCCCAGTCAATCTAAGTACAATTTTCAAATTTTAAGTTTTCATAGATTTTTGGAACCATTTCAATGTCATTTCTACTAAGTTTAAAAAATAAAATTCATATTAGTGCTGCAAAGGGTTAAAGTGGAAAAAAGTACCGGTAATCACAGATTAAACCTATTTCCCTCAAGAACAAAATTAACAAAAATCACATTCACTTATCAATTTCAAAATCATTTAAAAAAACAAACAAAGCAACAACAACATTGATTCATAATTTTTCAGGTAAAGCATTTAATGTTCCACTGTTTACAAGACTATTAAATTTTTGCAGACTAAATGAGATTTAATTAATTATAAGATAGATATTTTATCAGACAGAGATATCGATCTATTTAGCCGTTCCCGTCACCATTTTAATACAATTACAACATGTAAATGTTATATTATACTAGAGGGATTGTTAATTAAATTAGTTCATTCTGGAAGTCAAGTAGTCCATGATGTTGTTACATTTTGACCTTGCAGCTTATATACTTATCACATAATAGTGAGGATGGTTTTTGTTGTATAATGATATACCATTCATGTAATTCTAATCAACATAGTTTCATTTTGACTGCAATTTTTGTGGTCTGATGTAATGAGATACAGTGTGATTTTTTTTTGTAATACAAGATCTTCTGAGATAGTCAGTAATCTGAAAATTAATATGTATAGGTAGCTCACTAGAGCATCAAGTGCACATGGTTAATGTATAGGCTTTTAGGATCACTTTTGTTTGTCATCTCTTGCCAATTTTGAATTCATATAACTGCTTCAACTTTGAATTCATATGACTGCTTCAGCTTTTAATTCATATGACTGCTTCAGCTTTGAATTCATGTATACCTGCTTCAGCTTTTGATTCATATGACTGCATCAACTTTGAATTCATATATGACTGCTTCAGCTTTTAATTCATATGACTGCTTCAATTTATGTTCATATATGACTGCTTCAGCTTTTAATTCATATGACTGCTTCAATTTTGAGTTCATATATGACTGCTTCAGCTTTTGATTCATATTACTGCATCAACTTTGAATTCTTATATGACTGCTTCAGCCTTAAATTCATATGACTGCTTCAATTTTGAGTTCATATATGACTGCTTCAGCTTTTAATTCAGATGATTGCTTCAACATTGAATTCGGATGACTGCTTTAACTTTGAATTCATATGATTGATTTAACTTTTAATTTATATGACTGCTTCAACTTTAAATTAAGATGACTGCTTCATCTTTGAATTCACATCACTGCCTCAACTTTGAATTCAATTTTGAATTCATTTCACTGTTTCAACATTTGATTCGTGTGACTGATTCAACCTTGAATTCATGTAACTGCTTCAACATTGAATTCATATGACTGCTGCAACTTTGAATTCAGATGACTGCTTCAACTTTGAATTCGGATGACTGCTTTAACTTTGAATTCATATCATTGATTCAACTTTTAATTTATATGACTGCTTCAACTTTAAATTAAGATGACTGCTTCATCTTTGAATTCACATCACTGCCCCAACTTTGAATTCAACTTTGAATTCATTTCACTGTTTCAACATTTGATTCGTATGACTGATTCAACCTTGAATTCATATAACTGCTGCAACTTTGAATTCAGATGACTGCTCCCCTGAAAACACTAGGTTAAACTGAATGAAACTCGCCTGTTATATTCCTGGCATGAAGCTCTACTAAAGTTGTTCATATGGTTTCACAAGGTTTGCAGTTTATATTAGATCTGGGTCACAATTAAGAGCCAAAAATAAAAGACATAAACATTTGAAATCTTTAAAGTAAATCGTCTAATTCCCAAGACTTTAGATAATTTAGTATGTAACATTATGTCATCCTGGGATTTAAGTACCAAACCCAAACCACTGGGTTGACCCAGCAATGTGGGATTGAAGGAAATTTATCTCCATACATGTGAACTCACCCACTTTTAGCAGTAGACTCCCACTTTCTGCAGCCATATTTTGAAAGATTTTTCTTAAAATAAGGGGTATTTTCACAATTTTAAGAAATCTCCCTCTTTTTAATATCAGAACTTTCTTCTTAGTTTATTGCAAATTCTAAAATCTCCCTATTTTTGAAGAAAAATCTCCCACTTGATCATCAAAAAAAGTTCACATGTATGTATCTCCCCTGCTTTCCCTGCAATTGAAAGCTTTGGGGTAATCTTGGGGTTGGGCCAAGGGTTACAATTTATTGGTGCATTAAATACATAACTCTGTTTAGTGAGGTTAATTAATACAATATTACAATAGAATAATTTTATTTATTTCCTGTATTTGATCGGGGGCCTGTACATGATTTTTCTTATTATATTTGTGTCCTTGATAAAGCCAAGTTGAGATGATATAGTAAAAGTACAAGTAATTATTTTGTCGTAGTGATTATTGTCTAGCTGGTACATATAATAATTGAATAATTCACAAATTGATATTGAAATTGAATTAATAATTGTAATGCCCCACAACCTAGTCTTAGTGAATTTAATGAATAGTTGTTATCCAGAACTTGGAAAAATGTGGGTTTTTTCAAGCTTATAGCTTCACGGTGCACTACTGGTTTAACCTGTTGTGCTTAATATTTTCAAAGCTCAAACGATTAAAGTTTGTTTGTACCCCGGGGTAAGCTTGGAAAACACAAAATATTCTTAATTCTGGACTAAGTAATGATAATAATAATAATTTGAGCAGAAATTTGCATGCTTTCACTATACTTGAATCCTTAAAATTGTAAATTAGTAGGGTGACATAATTTAAATGAATGACATTAAATAAGGGTCTACTAATATTTAAATGTCTTCATATTACAAAAGGATTTCCTTTCTTATTTATAGGCTGTTTATGTCCTAAACTAATTGCTATTTTGCTTCATACTGCTCAATTTTATGGACTTTGTATCACAGTAAGTAAAGATACAAAATTCATTTTATATCATATGGCAGGGGGTCATCAACAAATTTGCTCTTTTTATCCCAGTAGTTCATATTTTCTGAATGTTAAGCAAAGTTCTTATACTCTCTTGCTGTGTATTTGAAGAAAATATTATACTTTTATCTTCTTATTTTATAATACGGTTATAAATTGCTGGTATTTTTTATGGTTGGAAAATGTCAAAGGTTGAAATTTATGACGGTGAATACAGAATTATTTCCTGATATTCGAATAACAGGATGTGAGCTAGAAATAAAACAGAAATGTATATGAATAGAATATTTAAAGAACTAGTCTGATAACTTGTTTTTATGGTCAGCACAAGAAATATGAATATCCGTCGTAAAAATTCAGGATTTGCATTTGTGTAAATCTACATGAAAGAGGAAACTTGATTTATTGACACCATCAAAATAAAGCTGACTTATCATTTATGTAAAGGACCTCAAGGCTGTTCACTGCAATCCTTGTTTTAGTAGTTTGACATGTTTGATATCAAAATATCTTAATTGATTATATACTTATATAAATGAAATATTGAGAAATATTGATGAAATAAAATGCTTAATATCATTTTCCGTATTTTGTATTTACTGTAAAAAATTTATTTTTTCACTGCAAACGTATTTTCCATATTTTCACTGGTGTCTTGCCAGACTCTTCTAAATTCAGCCAATACACAAAATTTAAGGGGAAGTCCTACAAATTATAATGTCAGAAAAATTGAAAAATGTGTATATTAAACAAAAAATTCAAGTTTCTTCTATAAAATGGGATTCATTTTCATTTTGTGGTATGAAAATTATCAGGCTACTTAACCACTCCTAAAATATTTATTTTCTTACCAACCAATGAAAATAAATACTCTATTAAAAGAAAAATCCTGAATATCATCTATAAATAGCAATGGAGGTCCAAATTCAAAGCAGTTTACATTTTCATTATTCATATGTAGCAAGGTTAATGTATTATAAAAGATATCATTTTATTGATTTTTTAAAAGAAATGAAATAGACTGGTTTTACTATAACATGGTGTTCGGACAGTCTCTTAGCCATTTGCTGATGGGGGAGGGTAATTAAGTAATAAACTTTAAATGTTTGTAAAATTGTTAACCCTTAAACTGTCGGAACCAAAACAGATAAAGCCTTTGCCACCAGTATAGAGCCAGCCCAGCGTGCAATTCTGTCTTGTAACTGCAATCTGACCAGGCTAAATACTACTGGCTTACTTAGAATTAAATCTTAAAATTTGCATCCTGATATTCCTTAAATTGATAATGGCCAGCCCAAAGAAATGGAAGATGGACAAGTCCAATTTTTAAATGGGTTGAATGACGGTAAATTTTGCTGAAACTTCACAAACAAGTGTGTTTTTGGATATAGATAACAGAAATAAACCACTCTTTACCTATTCTCAAACATGCCCATCAGAGTCTGAAAACCTAAAGAAAGCTTGATTTAATGATACCTTTACTTTAGATTTATAAATTTTTCACAGGGTATGGTCTGTACGGTACAACAGATTTCACGATCAGCTAATTCTCTCCTCCAGTAGTGATAGCCGTGTAATCTTGAATAATATTGTTTCCCTGTCATCAGAGCCGTACGGTCATCTTATAGAAAATGATGATGACGATGATGATGATGATGAAGACGAGAATGAGGACAGAGCAAGCAGGTATTATTGTGTTTATTATACAGTTATTACATGGGTGCTTGTAGAACAGTCAAAACTGTTTCCTAGAGGTATCAGGGATGACATTTGGAACTGTTGCCAGAGGCTGATGACAGAGGGCAAATGTCATCTCTCATACCGAGGGACAACAGTTGTTTTCTGTTCCACAAACACCCGTGGAATAACTGTTTTATAACCTAATACTTTGCAATCAGACTACAATATATTGCAAAAAAATACTAATATCATTTTTAGCTCGACTATTCGATAAGAATAAGTAGAGCTATTGTAGTCACCCGAGCGTCGGCGTCTGCGTCCGCGTCCGCGTAACCACTTATGTTAAAATTTTTGTAATAGTTCAAATATTTTCAAAGTCCATTGACATAAGGCTTTGAAACTTTGCACACTTGTTCACCATCATGACCTCAACCTGTAGACCAGAGGAGGTAACTCTGTCAAGCATTTTGACAGAATTATGCCCCTTTTTCTACTTAGAATTTACGTTAAAGTTTTGTAATAGTTCAAATATTTTCAAAGTCCATTGACATAAGGCTGTAAAACTTTGCACACTTGTTCACCATCATGACCCCAACCTGTAGACAGGAGGAGGTAACTCTATCAAGCATTTTGACAGAATTATGCCCCTTTTTCGACTTAGAATTTACGTTAAAGTTTTTGTAATAGTTCAAATATTTTCAAAGTCCATGGACATTTGGCTTTGAAACTTTGCACACTTGTTCACCATCATGACCCCAATCTGTAGACCGGAGGAGGTAACTCTAGCAAGCATTTTGACAGAATTATGCCCCTTTTACAACCTAGAATTTACGTTTTTAAAGTTTTTGTAATAGTTCAAATATTTTCATAGTCCATTGACATATGGCTTTGAAACTTTGCACACTTGTTCACCATCATGACCCCAACCTGTAGACAGGAGGAGGTAACTCTATCAAGCATTTTGACAGAATTATGCCACTTTTACGACTTAGAATTTACGTTAAAGTTTTTGTAATAGTTCAAATATTTTCAAAGTCCATTGACATATGGCTTTGAAACTTTGCACACTTGTTCACCATCATGACCCCAACCTGTAAACAGGAGGAGGTAACTGTATCAAGCATTTTTTTTTACTATCAAGCACTAAGAAAAGTGGAGCGTTGCTGTCCTACTGACAGCTCTTGTTTTACAAGTGTTTAATTGTTGACATGTGAATCCTATGTTTGATTTTCTAAAAAAAATCACTACAGAACATTGAGCTGAGCGACGCCTGATAACCGAATAGTGTTGGGCAGAGTTAACGGAAATACCAGTTGATGTAAACAGTTAAAAATGTTGACTGGTCAACAGTTCATTTAATCAATGTGCATGCAAGAATTTCAGTGCGGTTCAGTATAGTTGTTGTAAATAAGGAATTACTATTTAGAGAAGGCATTAGGTAATAATTGGAATTAGCTACCAGTTGTTTCTCAGGCTAAAGTTGCATAGTAAATCAATTTAGACAGTTTTCTGTATAACTTCCCGTTGTGAGTTATTCATTAACATTTAAAACTTTTCATGCATTTGGCTAGGAGGAGTAGTATTTGATAGATATTCTTTCACTTTTCAGTTATTACGTTAAAGTTTTTCTTAAATTGATGATCAACTTTTTTTTCCTACACTGAAAAATATGTGTACAAGGTTAAAAAAGATGCTATTTTAAAGACATGAGCTGTATCGTGACAAAACCAACATAATGGGTTTGCAACCAGCATGGATCCAGACCAGCCTGCGCATCTGCACAGTCTGATCAGGATCCAAGCTGTTAGCATCAGTTTCTCTACTTGTAATAGAGTTGGTAAGCGAACAGCATGGATCCTGATCAGACTGCGCGTATGCGTAGGCTGGTCTGGATCCATGCTGGTCGCGGACGCAGTATGTTGGTTTTGTCATGACGCGGCTCATATATTGATTGTTTTTACTAAAATATATATATTATATATTGATCTTGTAAAATCCCACAGGGAAGCGAGTCCACCAAAGGATGGTGTCATAGCAACATATGAGGAACACGAAGACAGTGTATACATGGTGGACTGGTCTACTGCAGATCCCTGGGTGTTTGCTTCCCTCAGTTACGACGGCAGACTGGTTATCAACAGGGTACCACGGGCAGAGAAATATAAGATTCTCTTGTAACTAACCAATTAGGAGGCAGTAACTCAAACAAAAAAAGATTGTTTCTGACTGACTTAATATGTGCAATATTATATTGTTTAATAATCATTCCATTAAAGACTCTTTTTAGCAAATGGTTTTGATTTTTAACAATTTTGTTTTGGATCAAGACAAAGGCAGATTATATCCCTTGGAGATGAAATGATGGGGGTATTTTATTATCCCTCAAAGATGAAATCAATAGGGATACTAAATAATTCCTCAAAAATGAAATTAAGGGGGATATTAATGAATTATCATTCAAAGATGAAATTGTGGGGAATATTGATTTATATCCCTCAAAGTTGAAATTGACTAGGGAAAATTGATTTATCCCTCAAAGATGAAATTGGTGGGGGAATATTAATTTATCCCTCAAAGATGAAATCAACTAGGGAATAATGATTTATCCCTCAAAGATGAAATTGACACAGGGATATTAAAAGGACATTTCCTTTTATCCAGATCCATATACTGTTTGAATTGATATTCCAGTATTCCTGAAACTTGACAAGAATGTATAAATGAATGGGGATCTAAAACTTCAAAATTCACAAAGAGTTTTTGAGTTGTGGGCCTTTCTTATTTACTAAATGGGATTTAAAAAGGAGAATTACCATTTTGAACCATATTGTGTTGGTTAATATAATATAATATGAAAACCATTGTGAATGTATATAATACATGTAGTAAAAAGATGATACTTATTAAATAATATTGAAATGTGATTTTGCATTATTGAGTTATGGCCCTTTGAAAATTTAAAATTAGCTATTTTAGAGTTTTATTTCAGAGTAGAGCTTTTGTGATGGCATGTGGCAATTTGTTTTGTTGTTAAGTTTTTTAACAACATATCAGAAAACACATGAATTGCAGTAATCTGTAGGTGAGCCCCCATCCCCCACAGTAGTTACTCTCTGGTGCACAAGAAGCTAATGGAGTGTTTCAAATAAGCCTAAAAATGAGGTAAAAAATAACCACTCTTTGGCACTTGCTTCATTGACTTGTATAGGAGTATTATATGGAAACCAACCTGCCAATCAGTATTTTGAAATAATTTTGCAAAAATATTCACCATTTTAATCCGATGCGTCATTCACCAAACAAGACACTATCTACAAGGTCAAGGTCATATTTGGAGATCATAGGTCAATTGACTTATGGAGGGTATATTTCATGTCCAGTCCATATATTTTTACATCAAAGAATTTGAAAAAAAAACAACTTTGGCTCAAATGTTCACCATAAAAACATATGCCATGCGCATCACTCGGACCCTTACATCTACCTAATGTCAAGGTTACACTTTAAGATCAAAGGTCAACATTGTCTTATAGAGGGTATATTTTTTACTTTTTTATGCATCCGGTAATTTTGAAATAGCTTGCTTAGAACAAATGTTCACCATAATGAGATGATGTGTCATGCGCAAAATCCAGACCCCTTCATCCGTGTCAAGGTCACATTTGGGTATCAAAGGGCAACATTGTCTGTTATAGGGACTGGTTTGTCTCCTATCCTGTCATCAGGGCCAAGGTCACCCTAGAGATCAATGTAAACATGGTCGGTATTTCCCTTGTTCAGAGAATAACTCGGAAAGTAATTACAGAGATTTAATATGTAGACTTGTAGATGACAGTAAGTGGCAGCTTTAAGATCCATATTATAAGCAAAAAAACTGATATGACTGGTTTTTGTTACCTTATATTTCATATATTTGTGAAGATTTAAAAAATAACCATAAAGGTCAAGGTCATTTACTAAGCCAATGTAAAGACAAACCATTCAGAAATTATAAACAAATATGACAAATGGTAAAAGTTTATAGACAGTTCCGACGTCATGACTCGAACATTTTTCTTCCATAATACAGTCGAGCAAATAGGGAAGATCACTTGTGCTATTTTTAAAGTGGAGATTTTTACCACTGTCCAACTGGATTTTCTGTTCTATTTCCCGCCCTACTGTTACTTGTGTAATAAGAAATATTATGCTCTTATTCGATGCTCTCAAACGAGCAAAAATGATTTATTATTATTTTCCAACATGCACCTGCATTCAAGCACCTTTAAAGAAAAACATAACATAAAACAAGGTTAGGGGGCATGCCGTTAAGCCGTCCTGTTTATTTGTCAAAAGATTACAGGAAACAAAATAAACAACTCCATTGATCAATACAAAACTACAAGTGTACTTCTAAAATTATCGTGCTCTGCTCTCGGACCCAACCAAACAAACCTTATGAAATTCGATTTCAAAGAAATACTATCTTTAAGCAATCGCAGGTAGAATTAACAAATATAATATAATTGGAAAAAGCCAAAATCAGAAATGCTGCGAGCGGGCTACCGAACCCTACTCTGTATAGGAAGCTCCAAAGCTCTAGATCAGCGGCTGCTTCAATTGCCTATATCATATCCCCAATTTTGAGTCTAATGAAAAAAAATAATTATATGAAATGCATTAAGTTCAGATTGAATCAAAACGTGACATTGTTATCTTCACTCCCTTCATTTATTATTATTTTTAATTTCTTTTTTTACATCCATGTTTAAACGAAGACGAAGAATCTGAAATAGACAAAACAAGATATCAAAAATCTGTTTAATTAAGGTTATGTTAAATCCATAAATTTATTCATGATAATTCGTAATACATATATATGAAAATTATATTTAAAGAAATTTCACAAATGGACGGCGTGAACGTAATGCCTCGAATGCCTATATTTTATCAACTTACACGTAAAATCGTGCATAATTACCGCCAAAACTATTACCAGAATTGCCGTATATGGAACGACACGATGTGTGCACCGTTTTATAACGTTGACCTTTTGAATTTTGTGCGACATTATAGGATTGAACATTCTGGTTCATCAAAAGTTTAGAACGTCTGCATAAGGACAGGCCGTCTGCAGTCTGAGAACTAAATGGCTTAAAAACGCTGATGCCATTTCCAGACAATGTGACCAGTTCACATAAACTGATAAGTCTGACGCGTCATGCTATTATTGAGTTCAATTAGTACAGCCGTCAGATGTTTGGCAAACCTTAGTCGAGTACAAAAATAAATGTGAATCTAATAAGTCGAACAATGAGATATTCTCATAAAATTTAGAAAAAGCAAACTCTTTTTGCTTTTTGCTTTAATGATCTTACGACCGATTCGTAAAAAATGTCTGTTTTTTAACACATGAATATTAAACACACTTATAGTTTACAGAATAAAATGCCCCGAAAACAAAATATTAAATGCCGCTTTTTTAAGTACGGATTTAACAATTTAACAATGATTTCCCGCATCATCTGTTCACGCTTAATGAAATATACAAACATATTTCTTTCACACAGGTATTTTTGAAGTATTCTTTTTCCATACTGTTATAAGTACAGGCAGCATATTCGTCCGTTCAAATGCATTTTTAAGCTTGTATGAACGCTGGATTTTGTTCTTTGGTTTCGTCCTCGTGCACAATCCTTTTTTGAAGCACTTCTCAAGAAGTATTAAATATATCAACACGAAACTTAGAATATTTTAAGGTAATGCAAAGTTTAAATTTGATCCTTTGAACCAGTTTTCATTCTGTAGACCTGTAGTCATATATCTATTTGTGTAAATCTCTAGCAAACATCGTCGGTGGTTCTACTCAGGTGCCCTTTCGTGCCTGAAATAATGCACGAAAGGGCACATTAGGTCTTCCTCCATCAGTAAAGCTGGAACGTCGCCATATGACATACAGTATGCTATGCCAGTGTGACTTAAAAACCCAATCAAACAAACAAACAAAATAAGCAATCGTCTTTAAAGCAGATTCATGCTACTTTACATGAAAAAATGATGATGAAGTGCAAAAAGAAAGTATTTTGCACATTGCGAACAGTATTTACAATCCACATAAATTACCAAAAAGAGGTCAAAATATGCAAACGAAACCCCAAACAGTTTATCATAATTATGTCCCCTTTTCAACTTCGCTTTATCAAGTACTGCGCTACTTTACGGGCAGCTCTTGTTAACTTTAACTTCTTTATTTCGTGATGGATTTACCTCGAACTTCAAATTTGTGTTCTTTGTCATTACCCTATACTCATGTGTGGTAAGGCTCATAACTCTGGCATCAATATTTCCTGAATTATCTTCACCCTTAAACTTATAATGTTTTTCAAAGATATTTAATTTTTACTTAACTTTTTTTATTTCTTGAGGTATTAACTTTAAGTATATGTTGACTAGCATAAAAAATCAGGATTATCTCTCCCTTGAAATTTGATAATTATTCTGTTACCTTTTTCTTCTTTGCTACTAAAGACTTAATATAATTATTCTCGTGTATGGCATTCAAGATTAATAACTCTAGCATCTTTATTTCAAGAGTTATCTTCTCTTTGAACTTGGCATTTCCCAGCGTATTCTCCAGATCGGCACCCTTTGACCTTTCTCCACTTTCCTAGACTGAAAAAAAACACAACAACACAACTTTCCAGTGTTTGCTTAAACAGTCTAAGGACGGCCATTCTTTAGTTGTTGAAAGGTAAACCTAAGTTGGCCTTTAAATAGTGAAGCATTTAAAAAACTGGATTTAACGTCTGAAATTTACTATTTTTGTAGGAGATTATTAGAAGGGTTGAAATGAGTTTTTAAAAATCTTTTCTGTGTCTAGTATTTAATTACTTAGTATTCAGGCATGCCGTCTGCCGTCACAGCTCGGTCTTGATAGTTTTATGTTTATATAACATATTGATACATGTATATGTAGAAGTATTGTCTTAACAAATTTATACACGTAATCTACTGTGTGGTAACACATCTTCTTCATGTGGTCGCCATATAAGTTAAGTTTAATAAGCTTGCAATATATGATACGGTGACACTAGTGACATGAAGTAAAAGGCGCTTGTACTCGTAAGACGTAGAGGTGGGGACATTTCAACTCCACGAATTCAATTTCACGAATTCATCTTCATGAATTCAAAATTTTAACCTAATGATTTCAACTTTACGAATTCACAATTTCAACTCCACTTGTTGAAATCAATTCGTGAAGTTGAAATGTCCCCACCGGTCTTTCGTACTTGCAGTAAATAGTACAGTTATTCCATATATGCGCCTGAACTTGTTTTTGATATTATGTAATAGTTAAAATCTATGAAACGACTTAGTTACGAGCATATAACCCTGGCTGGGGCGACATCAAATGGTGTTTCTTCCAAAAAATGTCGAGGCCGTTAGATGTCGCACCCGCCAGTGCTATACCCCCGTTACTAACGAGTTTCATAATATACTATAACTGTTTTATCGCATTTTCATTGTTTATTCTTGTAATGGAAATAAAAAAACAAACAAACAGAAAAAATAAATGTGCACTTTTTTTCCTTATGCCCTTTCACTTTTTCACATTCTCACTCCCAGATAATATGAATTAATACCAGCTAATGATGTCGTGATGTCGTGAGCTACCTTGCAGCTATAAACAATGTCCAATGATAGAGATGGATTGTAAACTATAGTTTATGGAGGTTTCTTTTCAAATGCTCGTGTATATAATGGGTTAGTAAGAACAAATAAAAAGTTCCAAACCATGCGATAAATTATTCTAATAGAGACAGTATGATGATGATGTTTGATTTGTCTATGAGAGTAAACATTATCATGGTTATGTCATCCAAATGACGCGAGTCACACTTTCGTACAGTCATGTAATGTGTTCGATTCATGACTAAGCAAACTGCGTACACCGTATGCCTGTGCTGTATTTCACACCTCATCCCTACCTTAAATTCAAATGACATTATAGCTGTAAATGTGCCAGTTAAACTTTATGAAATATGAGAAACCGAAGAAAAAAAATATCATATTAATATAAAGGTTAGTGTTTATTAGACTACTAAGCATTTATTACAAAATTAAACTGGCCAAGAACAGTGTATAAGTAAGCATTTACTTCATTAAATTGGTCAATACACTTCAAGGAACCAACCAGTGCTGGAGTCATACGAAGAAACATAGTAGTGACCCGATTTGGAGTCGAACCCATGATCCCTGGTTTGAGAGACAGTCAACCACTCGGCCACCGCTTCCCTGGTGTTTAAAGCATTTGTAATAATGTGTTATCAAACTGCCGATTTACTAGATGATTCATTGATATACTGAAAAACTATTGGTCAAAAATAATTTCTAACACTAAATATACTTTTGAGACTCTATATAATAATAAAAAGCAGTGACCGTTTGTAGCAAATATGTTGAAAACTGGGCACTTTTTGATATTTTAATGAAGTTTTCAAAAATCAAATAGGCCGAACACAATGGAACATACAAAACTTGAAAAGGGTAAACATTTGAATAGGTTTTATTTTTTTTTGACAGTGCAACAGCTCCGATCTGATTAAGAACAGTTCCTATTAAACGCTACGCATTACATGCAAGCAATAAATTACAAATGTAATTAAATAAATCTAACCTTACATCAGATTGCAACATCTCTTACGTCTAATGCAAAACAATGCCCCTTTAGATTTAGACAGCATGATCTACAAAAGATTAAATTGTAGTCTTGTTCTCGATTAACCACCCTCATTACATGAAATCAGGCAGTTGCAAAGTCCATTATATTATTTTGTAGGCCTGTATGTATAAAAGAAAAAATCTTTCCAATTGACGACAAAGTAAATAAAAATGTTCTGAAACATGAGTCCATATCCCCGAGTTTCAAATGACCTTGATTATCAAGGTCAAAGTATTGAAGTTTGGTTAAGTTGTCATAATTTTTTAATCTTTGTACGCATTTGTTTCGTACTTGGACACTAATGACCAAACAGACATGTGGAATATAGATATGACCTTGACCTTTAAAGACTTTGATCGTCAAAAGATTGAATTTTGGTTATATTTTCTTATTCTCTTGTCATTTACTTATGGAAAGGATTCACACTTGGACAAAGCAACAAGACAGACCTACTCAAATTCTAAAAAAAGGAAAAACTTTTTTCTTTAATTTTCTTTTTAAAAATTTGAACCGTTTATTTTTTGTGCTTATAGAAAAGGTAAAAAGGTCAAGCGTTGCCCCTGCCCGACGACGGCTCTTGTTTTTTTACTCATGAACCTCTTACTATAATATAACGGGTATTTTAGAAAATGTTGCCCCACGCGTCTATGTACAACACCATTGAATATGGTTATACAAAGAAGGTGTGTTAAAATATATAAAAAAAGTTTCAACTTTCCGTCTTACGCCCTCGTGTCAAAAATGAGTGTGTATGTATGTGATCATCTTGTTTTTTCTTTCATGTTTTAAGAATGTGCTTGATTATGGCCTTGTGCCGCTTTCATTCATATATATTTATCCTTTTACATACGTAGGCAATCTGAGAACTCTACTGGCATACTGGCTTGGATGTAATTTTACACTAAACCTCTTTATTTATCCAACAGCTGACAGCGTTATTTGCAAGGGGCATCCGATTAGATGGGGATTTCCTAGTCAAAGAAACAATTCATTCATGGTTTTGAAATGTCAGCCTCGTTATGACATTAACAAAATGGAGGCGTGGATTACCGGTATAGATCAATATTTTATTTATGAAAAGAGCTGTTTAAGGAGACAAGAGGATCGACTGATTAAATCCATGTGACTTAAAGATGACACATATTACTAAGAATGGTCACAAACTGATATTGTACTTATATGACAGAGATTTCAAACCTCATGCGTCAAAATACTCTATGTTCATATATGCTCTATGCACATGTTCATTTATCAAAAGCTTTTGAAGGCTAAAGTACTTTTATAGTATTCAAAAAGATACTCATTAGCCAATTAACCTAATTAATTCCATCAATACTAGTAGAAGTCAACGTGACAATAAATTTCATTTTGAAAATAATACTAGATTTTAAACCGATGACTCTTTATTTATTATTTTGGAAAAACTTGTTTTAAAGTTACATTATTCTCATTTTTCTCGTTGTCAACTTGAGTGAATAAGCTCTATATCTAAAAAGATTGACTATTTTAATTGGGAACGACCAATAATTGATAATGAAAACTGATTAGAATATAAAGTACGTATCAAAACTGCTTCTATCAAGTTATCTTTGCCAATAAGTTACGGAGAATATTCATTGAAATTCTAGTTGCTCTTGTGAGTTATTAATAACTTTTGTGAAGCAATAATGAATTGAGTGCAATTAAAAATTTTTCCAGTACATTCGATCACCAATTTCACATGGATGATAATGCCACTTTAAGTTTGAACTAAATCTATTGAGCAACATGCAATATCCGCCTAAAATAATGTTTGCTAGAACGAAAACGAAAAGGAAACAAAGCTTTCATGGCTTTTGAGAAATAGAAATTACAGCATTTCTTTTATGGCTTGAAAACTATAGCCGACCATACCGATATTCTCCATGTATGGAAACATTATGTGTTAACTGCGGCTGTTTACCTACATGTATTTTGTTACTCTGTGAAACGATATTGGAGACAGAAAATGCCGTGAAACGTGACGTCCGCACAAGCTGACACACCTTTGGTGTTTCTGCATTCTATTGAGTTTGATAATATTATGATATAACAACAGTCTCTCTTGTTTCAGTCTTAAAACGTTAAGGATTGTCTGAACTAGTTTTTGAGACCTTTACAAGACGGAAAAGTACGGTATTCTGTGTATACGAATGTTGATCACTCTCACCAAATGAACTCCAAGGTTACGTGAACGTCACTGTGTCTGTACGATTTTGTGGCAACGTGATGTTTTTATTACATATGCTCTAAAATATAAAATAGCTTATAGATATATGTCATCTTGTTCATTTGTTCATTTCTCCCGCGTTTTATATAAACTGGCGCACAAAAATACATTAACTGACTAATACCCGCAAGTACAGTCTCGTGTGTTAAAACAAGTATAACTTCATTAAAAAAGTAAATACACAAGTATATTAATTGACCATAGATTATCAATTAACGTTAATAATTTATGTCCAAAGTTTGAAGTTATGACGACATGTCATGACGAGGAAGGCAGAAAATGAAGAAAAACTATAACAACCGAACGCTTTAACAATTTAAAGTACGGGCCTATCAATTAGGTTTATTTGCAATTCGGATGCTCCTAGGTTTTCGGCAGTAAAAGGCGTGATTTTAAAACAAGAAGTATCTTTAAAAAAGATACTCGACCGAAGTAAAACTGGTTAACTTGCATATGTTAGTTCTTAGTTTTCCATGCAAAGTCATATAGGAATGTTAGCAAAGTTTTCATAAGAATGATATAATAATTTCTTTTAGGGTTATTAATCTTGTAAAATGTATTGTAAAACAGAACTTAAATATCTGAGCATTCAACTAGACTATCCTGTAAGTTTATTTTAGAACTATCCTTTACATTTTACTTCATAATGGCAAGAACTATTCTTTACAGTTTAGTTTATAACTATTTTAGAATGACAAAAACTATCCTTTACATCTTATTTTAGAATGGCCAATGAGATTCCCAGATTGCATTTTGTAATTTCAAAATTACCAATGCAAACTGTTCTTATATTCAGTTATTCCCTGTAAATTTTACAGGAAGTCGAACTGAAAGAGACCAGCCTTCGGCCGGAAATATGGACAGGTGATCTGACGATTCCAACACGCTAACCAGAAAACTGACAGCTGATGCTAAAAAGATAAATGAGCCGCGTCATGACAAAACCAACATAATGTGTTTGCGACCAGCATGGATCCAGACCAGCCTGCGCATCCGCGCAGTCTGATCAGGATCCATGCTGTTCGCTTACAGACCCTATAACAAGTTAAGAAACTGATAGCGAGCAGCATGGATCCTGATCAGACTGCGCGGATGCGCAGGCTGGTCTGTATCCATGCTGGTCGCAAACCCATTATGTTGCTTTTGTCGGGACGCGGCTCAAATGTTTCACACACAAAACATGTTCCGCACATACTTTCTGTTATAATTTACTCGAAGATGTAAATAGAAATATATATTATGCCTCATAAATGCTTTTATTTTTATTTCTCAAAAGCTTTTTAATTTTGGGATACTTTTATAGTATCCAAAAAGTTACTCATTGTACACAAATACTTTTTTAGTCATCCATATAAGGCTTGGCTTGAATTTTTTATTCAAGATGACATCTATTAATATGTATTTTATTCGTAAATTTTGTGAAGATGCTTACAAAGTTTAAATATGACATAATCTTTTTATGAAAACGTTTTTATTATTTAATAATACTGCACGTTTGTAACGTCAATTTTCATTGGATAGTCGTGACTTTACTATAAATTATATACACGCTTGCTGCCTATTTATTAATTACGTTGTCATTGTATTTTTCCTTTAATAAAGAATGTTTGCTGTATTATAAATTTGTTAAAAAGATTGTTACATGGTCGTATGCAAACGGTTATTTTTAGTATATATAAACAGTCGTATATATTATGTCAAAGTCTTTAATTGTAACTAATAATATACTAGCTAAGTAAAAGTGAAATAAATAATCTTTATTCATTATTTATTGTCTAAAAATAATCATTATGTACAGGTGTACAATTTAACCTAGTATTTTCTTTATCTCAGTTATACTATCAGCATAATTCGCTTATAATCTTTTCAAACAAGCAAATAATCATACCCAAATATAGACACAAAATACCTAGTTTTTCACCGTGTCTGTTGACAATTAGTCATGTTTTAAATCTATGAATGGTAGTAAATCTAAAGTAAAATGTACCCGATAACATTACTCCAAATATTTCGTTCACATTTTGGATATTTCAAAATATTAACATTACCCCAAATATTTCGTTCACATTTTTGGTATTTCAAAATATCATATAAAGTACAATACATAAAAGTAAGAATGACTACAGTAGAGTAATTTATTTTATAATTGTCCAAGGCTATAAAAATTTCCCATAGCTCACACTCATAAAAAATCTCAGGCATTTGATTGGTCAGAAATTACCAAAGAATGTACACTAGCCAATGAAAATCATGAGATTTGAGACAGAACTCAGAAAAAATAACCTTGAGACATGGTTGCTGTTATTGTACATGTAAAAAGATAAGGTGGATGGGGTAGAGAACTTTAAAAAAATGAAGTCCTTGTTTAAACTCTATATGACCTTCTGATAATCGTTGTCCGTCCGTCTGTAAGGATCTACTTGTGTTCCTTGTGTTTTTTTATTCCCGTTCCATACCAATAGGGATCTGATTGCCTTGTTTTAACTTATATGACTTCATGATGTTCGTATTCCGTCCGTCCGTGTGTCCGTCCGTCCGTTCGAAACTACATGTGTTCATGTTTTTTTTTTCATTTCCGTAACCATACCAAACGCATTTTCTTTTCTCAGATAAAAATAAATAAACTGAAAACATAACCCACTGTTTGTTTTTTCTTCAACATACCAATTTATCATCACCTCCCCCTTTGTTTTTTTTAATTAGGGCCGGTTTCAGATTTCCCGGGCAAAACGGAATACCAGACAGGGCCTTCGGTGAAATCGGTAGAGGACTTATAGGCAAGGATTTAAATATGATACTGAATAAAAAGAAATCTTAGTGTAATTGCGAAAACCACAACAGCAACACAAAAATTCGAAGCGACATTCTTATCCCAGATCAAAAAACCTACATTTCAGTTTTTAAACTTACTCGCAACTTTTCAGCTCTTTTCCTCAAACTTTTTTTTTTCTTTTTCTTTTTTTTTCATCAAACTGCATTTTTTTTACTTATATCATAAACATGTATGTGTAAAAAGATGTTCTGAATGTAAAAAAAACACAAAAAAGAAATTGCATCACAATTGAAAATGACTTAAATTTGGCCAAGTTAATTCGATTCACTTTGGATAGTTTAGGCAACATATTGCTTTATGACGAAATAAGATTTGTTTGTGTTTGATGAAAAAAAAAGAAGGAATTTAGCAATGTGGCTGAATTGAATTCTTATTTACGTTGCCTGGATTACCAGAACATTGAAACTCATAAAGTGTAAAAAGCTATATCTGATGAAAATTTTATAAAACAATTCTAAAACACTTAAATTTTCCTGTTTTCATGGCCTTTAGAAAGATTTGTAACAAAGATTTTAAAATTTAAATTTTAAAATTTTTCCCCAAAATTGGAAAAAAATTTTACGTAAGGGGAACAAAAAATCTGCTGCTATTTTTTTATTATGTTTTGGGATAAATTCCCACACCATTTTCAACTCGTTTCCCCAAAAAAAGGTTTACTGAAAAAATTTCTTTTATCCTTAGTATTCTGTAACAATATAAAAAATATTTTTTACAATCCGCAGACAGTATAATACACCTGATACCCCGTATGGCAATTACTATATATATTTTTAGAAATATGTCATTGCAAAATAACGTTTCATTCTTTTTACATCAATGAACTCAATATGGGACCAACGCGATGTAGCCTATATATAATGATATTGACCTTGGTGTAAATTGTTAGTCATATCTTCAAATAAAACAGGCACGGCTATACATCACGTTTCATCAAACATGTAAAAAAAATACATGGTATATGCAAACATGATATGCAATACTGCGAATGCTTAGTAAAAATAAACTTGATCAATTCAATATCTAAAATGTATATAAATTATATAAGCTGGAATGGCTTAATATAACGTTGCTACCGATACTTAAATTCGGTAATATATTTATAAATAATGCCTTTTGGAACTTACAAAATTGATAAATCTTAATTTGAGATATAAAACCATAAAAAAATTGTGATACAGGATCTTTAAAGATTTTTTATTATAATAGTTCAATTTAAGCACGGGATGGTTAGCAGAAGTTTTAGATTTAGATTACATATACTCAAAGAATTCTCACAATAATGCTTTATTTTATAAAATACAAACCTAATAATGGACTTGAAATGGCATAAGCTGGTGATGTTTCTTTTTTTTTTTTTTTTTTTTGCTTTGCTTAGTGAACCTTATCACTTATTAGTGAGTTTATTTCCGTGAAAAATAGAAGATTTTACGAAACACATCAGCGTATTATCGACAACAACAATAATAATAATGATAAGAACAATAAAGAATAACCTTACCAAATATTTATACTTAAAACGATTTCAATATAACCAATAATTTAACACATTTATTAACCTATATATATATTCCTTTTACTTCTTCACGAACGTTAAAAGAAAGTTTTATGTGGGTAGATGTCATGTGGGTATTGCGAAAACCTTCATTTAATGTGACCTATAAAATAACCTCGAGCTTACAAAAATATATTTTAATACTATAATATACAACGCAGCGTACAACAATCGAGTCCTCATGTGACCGATAACGCGCATGCGCTGTTTAAATCAACTTCCCCAGATATAAATTCGCTTGCAGACAAAATTTACCGTGCATTCCGCCAGAAGACAAAACAGGGCTGGACCCGCTAAGAACTTGGGGAAAAAAAGAATTTAGGAAAATAAATTTAAAGTAAAAGTAACTTTATCAGAAATAAAGAAAAGGACTAAATTTTAAAAAATAAGAAACGAATTCCCCAAGATTCACTTTAAGGTAAGAGAGATGGTTTTTTTTTCTCTTTATATTATCTAATTTTTATTTATTATTTAATGATCTGATGCACAATAGGTTGTTACCGTCTAATACGGTTGTTACCGTCTAATACGGTATATTGGTATGTCTATTGTTATGTGAATGAGATAAACATTATGGTTTGTTCTGCAAAAGCGTGTGCGTATCGGTAACTAGTAACGCTCTAAAATAAAAAGAATATTAGTATTTAGTATTAATATTTTATTTATAGCATAATCCATGCATTCTCTGGCGATATATTTGTTTGAAACATATGGTAGGATTTCATTAAGGCATATTTTTTCAAACATAAGAAGAAAAATGATAGATATGAACCTCACTTTTACCGATTCACCACTATATTGATATTAAATCTCACTATTGAAAATTAAACGCTCTTGTTACGATTGACTTCACTATTGACAATTCAACGCACTTTTAACAAATAACCTTACTTTTGACAATTCAACGCACTTTTAACAATTATCCTTACTTTTGACAATTCAACGCACTTTTAACAACAATTAACCTTACTTTTGACAATTCAACGCACTTTAAACAATTATCCTTACTTTTGACAATTCAACGCACTTTTAAACAATTAACCTTACTTTTGACAATTCAACGTACTTTTAACAATTATCTTTACTTTTGACAATTCAACGCGCTTTTAACAATTATCCTTACTTTTGACAATTCAACGCACTTTTAAACAATTAACCTCACTATTGACAATTTTAACCTCACTATTGACAATTTTAACCTCATTATGGACAATCAACCTATCTATTGACAATTTAACCTCACTTTTTGACAATTAACCTCTCTTTTGACTAAGAAAAGAAGGAAACAACGAATGTTCGGTCGGACTGTTCAAATAGTTATGGTGTTTGGAAAGTAAAATTTAGATTTTATGCCACTCTTCTGTATGAGTTAAATGTATTTCATTTACTTATGTAAAAGAAAATCAATTCCTTTGATCCTTGTTTCTCCTACGAAAAAGATAACAGATTCATAAAAAAACATATAAATTATATATATTCAAGAAGAAAACATATATACGCTTCGATTTAATGTTTTAGAATAAAGTATCAGAAATATCTTTTTTTTCAATTAAGAAAGTGATATTTTTCGCTCTATCACCATCAGCTTCAGTTCAAAGTCTGACAATACAAAAATAAGCAAGGCATTTTTTTCCGCAATGATAGCTTAAATAATGTCTTAAAGGAACTCCACTTGTTTAAAAGGGACCCCCCTGGGGCCCAATCCTTCAAAAAGTTAAAAAAACAACCCTTAAAAGGGAAAAACTCTGCAAAGAAAAAAAGAATAAAAAAAAAAAAAATGTTTGTGATTTTCTGTGCTATTCTAAAGGCCGGATTTGAGTAAAAAAGCGTTGCCACGCTTTCATTTTTCGGGTATTTTGAATTGATTGTTCGGGACAACAAATGAGGCAGAACTAAAAAATTTGCACAAAAATTTTTTTTGTTTTAACCCTTCATAAATTGAAAACCCAATCCGGAAAATTTTCCCAGCCCCGAACGTAAAAAAAGCGTGGACCCTTTAAAAAATTATATGATAAAATTTTTAACGTTTAACCCTTATTCAAATTTTTTACATTTTTTTAAAAAAATCTATAGAGAAATTAAATAGTTTTTTTAATTTTTATTGTTTTTACAAATAACAGGCAGAAACGGGAGTGAGTGACCCCCTTGGTATATACAAGCGCTCTTCGTAAAACTGTCCTGACACGAAACGTACATTTACTACAGTTTCAAGTCCCTCATTAAATTTAAAAATATAAATCTGATTGATTTTTTAAAACATTTTTTATTATTTTTTAAATTGAAACAATTCCCCGAAATAATAAAATAATAATAATAATATTTTGGAACTCCAAAGAAGTTTAAATAACCTAAAACCATAAAATTTTAATTTTCCCCCTTGTCATTTTGTCCCCAAAAAAGGTTTATAAAAATAATTTTAGAAAAAATACCTTGAAATCCTGAAAAAGTAATGTTTGGTTTTCTCAGTCCCATTTAAGTTTTAAAAGGCTTTAAAAGCTTTTCAATTTTACAAATTTTTACAATTAAAACAAATTTTGGGAAAAACAAGCGATAAGATTGAAATTTTTCCATAATTTTGTATTAACCTAATCCACATCAGATGGAGTAATAATTTTAAAAAAAATATTTCCAGTCCCGTCATGTCAAAAAAACCTCAGTGGAGTCCCTTTAATTTGTAGTTGGTCAGGAATCGAACCTGTCACCTGCATTCCGGTGTGGTGGCCGGAATTTAAATGTTAAAGGATAACTAAACCATGACTAGTCATGTCAGATGAGCAGAGTAACATTTGTATTACAGTGATATACAGTTAGTCATATTTTGCAATTAACATATTATACTAGTAGAAGGTTGTAAAACGATAACAAAGCCCTATTTCGTAATACATATATATTACGTAATAGCTTCACGTGATATGTTTATAGATTACTGATAAAGATAAACTTTTTTTTTCACGACTGATGAAATGCATAAATTCCATTTTAGGTTTTTATTTGTTTTATTGTGATATCTTACTTGCAATCCATAGAGATTATATAATTATGATATATTTAATAAGGTTAAATAGCCGTTTCTAACGTTGTTTGTAAATATTTATTACTTTGTTCTTACAACTTAGTGATCTTTGTTTATTGTTACCCCAGATTACAGGATTATGTTTAATATTGTTAACCATGTTGACATGCAATATATTAATTTGAATATCCAGCGATATTTTATCGGTAAGATCACAACGATTTAATTATGCATTGGCAACTTCTCGGCCCACTCCGTCAGTCTTCGAGTCTGAGATGTTTCGAGTATATGTGACTGATGCCTCTAAGAGGCCCAGTTTTTTTCAATAAACTGTTCAAACTGTTCTGTCGGCAATGGCAATGCGGTCATAGATTTAAAGGTGCAGTGAGCTTAAGGGATTAAAACATCTTCCTTTTTGTAGAAATGGCAAACCTGTCTTTTATAATGTTGTAATAATTGATTTAGAACAGATGAGGAAGGAAAATAGCGCTGATAATAAATAATTTGTAATGTAAACAGAATAGTATTTCGACTTTCATACAAATGCTCATTTAATCGGTATATCTGTAAAATACTAAATTGCTATAACTGTACTTAATGCCAAAATGCAAAAGAAGCAACATGCATATATCGCAACGTACAGGCTTACAGAAAGGACATGAAAATAAAAAGAGTTTAAAAAAAAAATAAAGCAGGGAAATGAAATGAAATGAAATGAAAGATTTAATGGAATAAAATCAAATGAAATAATAATAACAAAAAAAACAAAAAACAAAAAAAAAAAACATACGTTATAACTTTTCTCAAGTTACAGCAATTTAAGGCAGATATTTTCTGTCAAACAAAATTTTATAGAACGAATCAACAATTGATCAAAGCCTTAGCAAATCAGATAAAAACAGAATAAGAATAAATATGTAAACCCGTATAATTGTTTGTAATTACATACAGTACATACAATCGTGTGAAAATCAGCACGCTGTACTGACGTCACATAGACCAACCCGGTTTCCATGACCCGCAAACTATTTTTGCAACGTATTCATTTATCATTTATTTCTAAAACATCATTTGACACTGTGCGGGGGAGATACTTAAATATTTATGCTAACGCCTATTGTACTTATTTAAATTTTTGTTTACCGCATTCAAAACGGTGCCCCATAATCTTTAAAATACTATTTAAAAATCTTTTTTAAAATATATTTGAATGAGATTGTCAAAATTGGCAACTGATACGTCATACCCCCCGGTTTTCTTTAATAGTTTTTATATATTTTCAGTTTGACGTCACTCCGTGTTTAAATGTTAATAGGGTAATATCTTGATAAGGATTTAAATATAGCCGTTTTAATTTTACACGATAAAGCCTTTGTAAAGACTACTTAAGATGTCTAATTTAAACCATGAATAGAAATATATGATAAGTAGATTAGGATTAGCATAATATTGATGTTTTTTAAAAGATGAAATCAATTCAGTGCTTCATTTGTTTCCAAAAATAACTTTATTGAATATATATAATAATTATTTATAACATATCATTAAGCGGACGAAAATTTTACATTTATGTTAGCTTGTTCGCTAATGCGAACGACAGATTTTCTTTTAAGTCACGGTATATAGAACTGTATCCAAGTTACACGCGACCGGGTATATAGGTCAGTAGTTGGTGTTGCAGTAAGATATCCAAAGGTCATTTTGCACATCAGCCTGTGACTCAGGTTAAACTCGAAAAAAAACAAAAACAAAAAAAACACACACAACAAAAACAACAAAAAAAAACAAACAACAACATCATCATCATCATCATCGACAACAACAACAACAAAAACAACAACAAAACAACAACAACTCCTGAAGCTTTATCATAGTGAAACTATCAAATATAAGTAAAGTACTTTAAAGGTACTATTTAAGAGTGCCTTTAAGCCGCGAATTGCAGCATAGCATTTATCCAATCTATAGCTTAAGTCCGGTCCAGATTGTTTCGATTTTTTTTGACGTTGAAATTGCTTTTTTCAGGCAAAAACATAACTTACTAAGAAACGTCTATTAAACGAAAGAAACAAGGTAAAACGAAACAAAAATAAAGAAAATGGCAGCAACAAGAACCGGAATGCTTTTGAAAGTAATGCAACCAAACGTTGTGAGCAGAGTGGTGTCAACTTCATCATCACAGAAATCATCAAACACAATCGCTCTAGACCGAACTGTCGCATCAACAGTAAGTCATGCTATATAGAGGATAGTTCAATACTGAATTTGTTTGTTTGTTGGTTTGTTTCATTTTACGCCCTTTTCAACAGTATTTCAGTCATACGGGCGGGTAGTTTCCTAACCATCGTTCCTGGGAAGAACCAGTACAAGACCCATTTCCTTCGCGCCAAACTACCAAGGCATCTCCTGGGGATCGAACCCACACCAGAGAGGTCAATGGATTAGAAGTCATCGACTCTAACCCCTCGACCACAGAGGCGCTCACAAATACATGTATTGAATTTATTGAAAGAGTTGAATTAAAGTGTATCATGCGAGCAAAATATTATTTCATCACATCTTGCGGCTCCGTAAAAACGGTATTGCACGGCCGTGCATATATTTTGACGTGACGTCATTTGCGTTCTACAAACATATAAAGTAAAATGTTTGTATTACAGTATTGGCGCGTCAATGGAAAATGTTACTTTTTCATTTAAACAGTTTTTATTTTGGATATGTGATAAATAAAATATTACATTCGTGTAAGTTTAATACAAAAATTATTCACCTCGTTGAATGAAGGAATATTATGTTCGCCGGAGGCTAGCATAATATTTTTTTTTTTCAACTCTTTCAATAAATTCAGTATTAAACTTACACTCATTCAATATCCTCTATTTATTCAACAACTTCAAATAATCAATTCATAAACCTACATAGAAATAATTTTCTATTTATCACATACCCAAAATCAAGGCTGTTTAAAGTGCAAAAGAATCACTTTTCATTGACGCACCGATAGTGTAACGCGTACATTTATCGCTTCTTTACACTATGTTTGTATTAAAACGCAATTGACGTCACGTCAAAATATATTCACAGCCATGCAATGCTATGGAGTCGCAAAATCGGCACAAGTATGTGATAAATGGCCATATAACATGTTAAAACTTTTTATAATTAAAATAATATTTTTTGTGTTCGTATGTATCTAACCCTAGGACTCAATACGATCACTAAGTGACAAGGACCAATAGCTTTAATTGCACTATAATTTTATTTTACCGATTTGTAAAAATTTGGAAAATTGAAAAAAAACTTTAGTAAATATTCTACTTTTTCTATGTTTTAAAAGTTAATATATTTTGCTGCCATATAATGATCTTGAAATTAGACAGTGTTGTTGAGTACTAAGTGTGATCAATATGCGTGGGTTGTGTTAATTCTGAACATTTGTGATGACGACTTTTTGCCACAAAGTTGTCGATATACCAAACAGTCTGTCAGAAAACTGAAACATTCACAAAATGTATACATGACAATCTTGATAATAAATTGTTTAACAGACCCACATTTATTATATGTCTGTGAACATAACCCTAAGTAGATAAATAAATGAACAAAATTCGATTTTGAATGCGTTATTTCACAAGTTTAATTATTTATCACATTGCCTTTTGCATTATCGCAAATGCTTGCAATTATCATCTTTGTTATTTTTACTGCGCATCTTAGGGGGCAGGGGACCTAAAAATGAAAAATTTTGTATTTCAGTGTGACCAGAAACACAATTCCAAATATTTCAAAATCTGTTTCACAGGCAGATAACCAGTTGCACAGCATTATTCAATGATATATGACATACATTGAAGAAAATATAAGTTTGCATGCATTGCTCCTTCAAAAAATGACTGACAGCAATTTATATTTACCCCCACCCAGCCAAAATCACACCTAAAATGTACCAATATAGGCAATCTTCATGAAGGTGCAGCATACTCCAGAATCCGCCCGATTCCTTTAAAAATATCAGTAACACGCAGTGCAAGCTATGGCATTTTCAGAAATGACAAATAAAGTGTCTGTCATACGTTTAGATTTTTCACAAAATTTATCTGAAATTTCTTACTTGTTTGGCGCCAACTGTCAAAGCTTGATTTTTAACTTTTTCACCTCCATTCGGAGAGTCAGAAATACATACAAAGCTACCAAAATGCTTAGTTTCGGGTAAAAACCCAAAAATATATCTCATTTCCTACACACAAACAAGAGAGAATTACAATGACAGAGAAATATCAGAAGTTATCAGTACCTTCAAAACACCATGTCTGAGTTATTAAAAAATTTGACCGGGGCCATCATTCGAATATGTCCCCTGCCCCCTTAGTAATTTTACTGTGTATCTAGATTGATTTTATTGCGCATCTTTAGTGCGCATTTTTTTTACTGCGCATCTTTGTAATTTATTTTTATTGCGTGCGCATCTTGATAATCTTACTGCGCATCTTGGTGATTTTATTGCGCATCTTTGTAAGTTTATTGTGCATACTGCGCATCATGGTCACATTAATACACTTTTTTTGTTTACTTAAACTAAATTTCCTCATTTAATTACAATACTGAAGTTCTTGTATGGTTTTCATTCATCTGATATGAAATAGTGAACTTTATTATATTACAGTGTCCCTTCCATAAAACAATTCAAACAGTAGACGAGGCAATGCTTCCCTGGAGAAACCAAATAGATGAGCCTATACATGTATCAAAGGAAAAAACCGAATCTAAGAGCTTTGAAAGCATCCCTGGACCCAAAGGGCTTCCAATCGTAGGCACGTTATTCGATTACTTGAAGAAAGACGGTCTAAAATTCAGTAAAATGCACGAGGTTGGTATTGTCTTCCAGCTCAGACATTATTAATGAACGCAAATTTTATTGATGCCTCTTCATCACGGTTGTTTCTTTACTTAATGACTGATCATCATCACCATCATCGTCGTCATCATCGTCGTTGTCATCGTCATAATCATCATCATCATATTTCAAAATTAATTCGCACGTGCAAAATTAAAGTATTAATAGTTTTTTATAGACTCTACTCGAAGTATTTTGCCATGACAATTTTATATGTTATTAAAGTAGAAATAGGAAAAAAGTCTTTTGTACATACTGTCCGCATTCAATATGATTTTTTAGGCTTATCAAAAAAGAGCTATAGACTTCGGTCCTATTTACAAAGAAAAGATCGCAACAATAAACACTGTTGTTATAAGTGATCCAGAAGAATACAGCAAAGTGATTCGCTCTGAGGGAAAATACCCACAACGCCGCCCGATGGAACCTATTGCATACTATAGAGAACAAAAAGGGCTAGGTCTTGGTTTGGTCAATGAGTAAGTGTAAACATTTTGTCTCAAATGAAAATTTTCCTTAGGAATATAGGAATTGAAACTGTCATTTGATGTCCTAATGTTCCATTACCTCAATTAACAACACTATGACACCGCCGATTATATGACTTGAAACGTAAAATTATAGATGTGTCATTCAAATTGACCTTCGCGCCCTATAAGCTAACCATTTACTAAACTTACAGTTAATTAAATGCAACAATGTCCCGTTCGATTTTATATATCGAAATGGAAACATGAACATCGTATGTAATATTATTGTTTTATACGTTTTAGTCAAGGGGAAGAATGGTACAAGTTAAGAACCGTCACCGCCCCAAAATTGCTGAAAATGAAAGAAGCACTGGACTTCTGTGTTCCCATGAGCCATGTAGGGAATGACTTTGTTGACCATCTGAAATCTGTGAGACAAGAAAACAATGAAATTGTTGGTTTAGAAAAGGAGTTGTTTAAATGGGCATTTGAATGTAAGTTTATATCGATAAATATTATATTATATAACCTTAAGTAATTCAAATGAAATTCATATTTTAAATTTTACGTTTTAACATGTTGCAATTTACTTGTACAAATTATGCAAACACTTATGTTGAGTCAAATAATTTTGGCATATAATTTTACAAGAGATGAATTCTTTGAAACTAAAACAGGGCATTTTCTTTTTCGTTTTTCGTTTAGCAGATAATATACATGTACATAATCAAACCTCGGTGTGACGCTATCATTTATTTCGCTCTCAAAATAGTTAATGCATCTATAACATTTTTATTAGAAAAAACATGAATTTCAGCATTTTTCCCTGATAGCGTTTACATTTGATGTCATAAAAGCCTCTCGGCATTTTTCTGAATTATTTACGTTAAAATTAATGAAACAAATTTTCTAATTTTCAGCAATTGGTACATTTTTGTTTGAGGAACGTGTCGGGTGTTTCTCAGACCCCACACCAAAACATGCAAAAGAATTCATCGATCATCTACAAGAATTCTTCAAATATTTACAACCACTTATGTACAACGTACCTTTATACAGAATATACCGCACGAAACTGTGGAAAAAGTTCGAATTCCACGCAGATAAAGTTTTCGAACTTGGCCATTACTTCATTGAAAAGGTAGCGTACACGTTTTTATGAGACGTGTATAAATTCTGCTTCATTGTTTTAAAATGGGAATAACTTGCGTTTCATATAATAGAATAATAATTATCTACTTCACAAAGTTGGAGGTTAAAACTTTGTGAAGTAGATAATCATCATATAATATTGACATATATAAGAAATAATCAATTAAAGATATTGTAGAACCGGTATTTATGTTATTACCAATGTGGTACTGATGTTTTTACCAAGAGTAAAAAAGATTATATCTTTTAAAACAAAATCTCGGAAACACCCAAACCCCAAAACTGTAGACTTAATGAACTAATAATTAGCATTACATACATGTACCGGTTAAAGACTTTTGAAAGATGTATTTTAAAAAGGTATCAAACATAATAATTATATAGACAAAATAATGTGTCTTTTCAGAAAGTAAAAGATTTATCAACTACACAAGGGCTAGAGGGCGATGAGTCAGAAAGTGTCCCGTTTCTTACCTACATGTTATCGCAGAAATCATTAACAAAAGACGAGGCTGTTTCTACATGTGTTGACCTCCTAACGGCCGCCACTGAAACCGTAAGAAACACTATATCACGAATCTAGAGAATAAATGAGCTGCGTCACGACAAAACCAACATAGTGCATTTGCGACCAGCATGGATCCAGACCAGCCTGCGCATCCGCGCAGTCTGATCAGGATCCATGCTGTTCGCTTACAAACCCTATTACAAGTAGAGAAACTGATAGCGAACAGCATGGATCCTGATCAGACTGCGCGGATGCGCAGGCTGGTCTGGATCCATGCTGGTCGCAAACCCATTATGTTGGTTTTGTCATGACGCGGCTCAAATCGAAACAAAACACAAGTAGGAAATGAGCGGTCTTAAACTTTGCTTATTTAATAACATTAAAACTGCCAGCTTTATTGCTAGGCCTGACTGTGAAACATCATCACTTTTCAGTCAATTGTGCTAGTGTCAGAGTCGAAGGCAATGTATTGAAGTCATCATTGAGAGGGGAAAAAAACAAGACTTGTTTTTTTTATTATTAGCAAAATATCTTCAACTAAAGTTACGCAAATTTTTCTGCTTTAATACATGTTTAAATATTTTCATATAAATGTATTAATTCATTAAAAAAAAAGAATGAAAAAAAAAATTGCCGCTTCTGGGGCTTGAACCCACGCCCCTCATTTACAATAGTTCTAGCCTATTTGAATAATCTTCAAAGTGGAGGTAATGCATTAGGTAGATCATACCTTACATCACTTTATTTCAGACATCAAATGCAATGTTGTGGAGCTTATACTCGTTGGCAAAACACCCAGAAGTTCAGGAAAAACTTTACCAAGAGACAATGAATACTGTAGGAGACAGCACTGAAATAAATCCTGAAAATATTTCCAATCTCACATACGTTAAAGCGTTCATTAAAGAAACGTTTAGGTATGCTAAATCTTGACATGTTTTAAAACTTATCTGAAATTGCAGTACTCATGTGTTCTTTTTTAAAAGTACCGTGTCTGATCATAGTTTTCACTCCGATACTATTCGCCCTACATGGAACGACAGTTAGGATATGATTTCAATGAGATTGGGTTTAAAATTGTTTCAAATGACACCTTCTCTGTTGCTTCTGAGCCAAATATTACAACAATTGCTGATGAGTTCTTTAGATGAAACTATAAGTTGTTCGAATTGCACCGATCCATTGCATTTCTGGGAAACAGAAGCTAATAATAGATTTTATGAAAGGAATCCTCTTAGATGGTTTGTGGGAGCATTTTATAATGAAAGTGTTAAGTTACTTCAAATTATAAAACTGAGGTCTGAACTGGGTTTGTTTTATATACAGAAATCTCATGTTTACACAGTCTTGAATACGAACACTCATTTATATCTCCTTGTTTGGAACCATATAACCTAGAAATTAGATATTTGGCATGTACCATTTAATTGCATTGCGGATCTCTGCAAAATTTATATAACTATTGCCCGTGTGGTATCCCCCATCCCACGCAATGGATTTTAGGTGAGCAATCTAAGGCCATCACGGCACTCTTGTTAACCGATATTTCCAGCTGTTTGATATTTGAGATTTGTATCATTCACACATAAACCATGAATAAATTTAAGACCTTTCACAATATATTATGTAATAAATGACTTCCATATCTCGTCTTACATTATCTATTGACGTCATCAGTTTTTCACATTTCATCCTTCACATTGGAATATTCAACAGCTTAGTTTTTATGCTATACTTATTTATTAAATGTTATGGTCAGAAATTATGTATATAGTACTGTAAATTCATCTGATCACGTGGTCATGAAATTTCGAGGTTTTGTCACAAAGGAAATTTTCGTGGGTTCTTTAATTCGTTTATTGTCTGTTTTACCAAAAAGTAAAATGAAAATACATGTTATGAAATGCAAGCAGACGAACTAATAAAATGTTGGATGTTAGATATAAACAGAAACCATGAAAATGGCACCGCGAATATTATATTTGTAATGATTTTGCATTAAAACACTGGCATATATACATAAAAGAAATTTGCAACATAAATATATTTAGGTTTCTCTGTTGCTATATGTCTAAAAATAACCTTTTATATTTTAGAACTTACCCAATCACGTGGGCTACCAGTAGAATAACACAGGAAGATATGGAGATTGGAGGACATCATATACCAGCAAATGTAAGTGTTTGTTTAACTCCTAGCACATGGCGAAACAACGGAAATTCAGGGTTCTAAAAACACCCAAGCCCCTACCCCATCCCCCAAATAAATCGCCTTAAAGGAGTCTAAAAGCCTAAAACATAAAATTTGATTTTTTTACATAGATCAAGCGAAACACAGAAAATGGAAAACCCTGCAAAGGATTATGAAGAAATAATTATATACCCATAATTGAATTGAAAATCGATAGTGTAGTTCTTTGAGTGAAAAACTTCGCAACATATTTCAATTTTAGGCCATTCAATGCACAAGAAAAATTATTATTCTGGAAAAAACGGGGTGCCGGAATGATCTAAATATTTGCACACAAGTTAAACTTGTTAATTATGTTAAAAATTCATTTTCTCATTTCGATGTGCGATTTAAAACTCACAAATTGATCCTGAATCGAATACAGTACATGGAATGTATTCGATAAAATAAATAGTTTGTAGTTACTGTTATACCAGAAATTAGCTTATAGATGCCATACACACTACAATCTGCTATTGGCGATCCGCTTATAAGTATGATATTTTGTTGTTGCAGACTCACGTACAGGCCAATCTATTCGGTATGTTCCGGGATGAGAATTTATTTCCGGAAAATGACCAATTCAAACCAGAAAGATGGATGAGAGAAAACAAGATGGACGCACAGCTTAAAAGTCTATCAAATCTTATCTGGGGTCACGGTGCAAGAATGTGCATAGGTAATTTTATGTTACACCGCATCAGAAATAATGTATACTTATTATCATCATCATCATCATCATCATCATTATCATCATCACCACCACCACCACCACTACTACTATACTACTTCTACTTATTGTCTAAGAGAATTGGTTAATTGGATAGTTTTCGAAGCTGTTTCTAAATTACTGTTTATGTTTAGCACAAACGCTCAATTGAAGCACGCGGATGTATCTAAGCATTAATCATTTTTACTTTTGCTTGATGATCTTGTACTAAGATTTTATTTCGCTTTTCAGGCAGACGTTTTGCCGAACAAGAACTACACATAATTCTAACAAAGGTATGTTGTCCTTGATTAGAAATTGCTGATCTTCTATAGAAATTAGACTTCCCTAAAAATGAATTAGCTAAAGAATTTTTTGCAGTCATATAGCATCGCCTTCTTTGATCTACGTATTTATGCTTAAAATAACTTTTCTAGTCTTTGGGTTTGTAATTTAACATTAAGCTGTTATAATCACTGTTTGAATTCTATTTTTTTCAACATTACAGATTGTACAGAACTTCAAAATAGAATACGACCACGAACCAATCGAACCCGTTTTGAACACTGTGATGACCCCTGACAGGCCACTCGTCCTCAAGTTTATACCCAG
The DNA here is from genome assembly GCF_026571515.1 of Ruditapes philippinarum. Classification (NCBI taxonomy): domain Eukaryota; kingdom Metazoa; phylum Mollusca; class Bivalvia; order Venerida; family Veneridae; genus Ruditapes; species Ruditapes philippinarum. The sequence continues at coordinate 35,252 of NW_026854231.1, read as the reverse complement.
ATCCTAGCTTGGTAGAACACTTAAATTAATTACCTAAACTCAACTGAATGTGATATCCGAATTACTCTGTGTTAATTTCCGGTACGCAGTGCAACCACGGCCAGCACGGAAGTGACGTAACATTAGACGGACAATGAATTATAATCGGAAAACAAAAAATATAACTTTACAACACATTAATTCGTTTGGTTCATATTTTATTTTACAAGAAACACAAAGATTTTTTACAGAATTTACTCCTGAAAATGCTGTTAAATTTTTGGAAGAACATCAACGGACAATAACAACGTTCCTACAAATATTTTATCAGTTTTTTACATCATTGACCAAGACGTCATGATTTTTTTATATATGCATGTACCATGTAATCGATACATGTCAGGCATTATTGATTGATTGCCTTCTTCAATATATTTCATTTAATAAAAAAAATCATGCGTTTTTGGAGAAACTGATGTTAAAGGATAATATTGATTTTAGCTTTATTACTTTACAGTGGTCTAGGAAATATTTTTAAAGATGAATACTGTTAACATATCTCTCTAGAACGTGATATTTTCTCACAATAATATTTTTTTTCTCAATTCATTGCATTTTTCGAGGTACAAATTCAAGATATTGTTTCTACACTGGCCAGTCCATATCATGGAACTCTTCCACAGGACACTTCATAGTGCCGCAAAGTAATTCTATTTTGCTCTTTTTTAAGAGATTTAGCTAAGTGTAAACTTGATAGAATGAAATTCGACATCTTTAAGGCGCATTAAGCTCCAAAAATGATATTTTTCAAGTAGCAAACCATTCAACTTTTTCATATTCTGTTATTATAAGTTGAAACCATTCAACTTTTTCATATTCTGTTATTGTTTCCAAACAACTTTAAAACCATATAGTGGAACCATCTTTTGTTTCTTTTGCATTTTGGCATTTAATACAGATATAGTGTATTAATTAGTATTTCATTTAGAAGTCAAAATACCACTTTATTTACACTTTGCTACTTTTATGACAAATTATTTCATGCCTGGCATTAATTTCTCTACGCGATATGCCTCTAACATGATCTTAATCCATTTCTAAAACGGTATTAAACACATGTTTTCCTTTTTTTTAGGAGATAAAAATGTTTTAATTGCCTTTAAGGAAATTATATTCTAATCATATGAAGGATATTTACGTTTGGATATTTCAACAAAACGTTAAGCATAATATCAGCACTTCAAATGAACTCATAGTATATATTAGTGCTTGAAAAAAAAGAAGAAAAAAGAAGGTATAGTTAGCTAAACAAATCTGCAGCATTTTTTCTGAATGCATTAGAACACTTTTTTTACCGAAATGAGATACGCTCTAATACAGTATCTAATATATGATTTTTGTGATATATATATAATAATATCTTATTTATTTAACACTTTATTTATTACATATTCATTATACAGTAAATTATATATGTAGCATCTTATTATCAATTACCCATTTACACAGTCAGAAACGTACAAAACAAATATATAATAAATAAACTTATTACGTTTGAAAAAAGCTAGATCTTTGTTGTTAGTTTATCAACCCAGTTTTGATTATTCTAACGCCAAGCCCTCTGAATTTTAGCTTTTACTTGCCTACATACGTACAGTTCCCTGTTGTTGTTTTTTATAATACTGCACGTTTGTAAGGATAACGTGACGTTTGTATAGTTTTATATACACGGCTGCTGTCGATTCATGAAGAAATCTTACTTTTTTCTCTAAAAATGATGCTTGCTTTATCATAAATTCGTAATAAAGATTGTTGACAGGTTATATGGCCGTATATAAACGGCTGTTTGCAATATAACTCTCGCCTAACGGCTCGGGTTATATTTACAAATAGCCGTTTATATATAGGGCCATATAACCTGTCAACGATCTTTATAACTAATACTATAACACACAAATAAGAAAATAAGAAACATTCATTAGATTATTTAGAAGAATTGAATGTTGAAACGTTAATTAATTTGACATGGAAATGGGATGAGGCAAATAACTATATACAAGCTTACAAGTGTGTTCTTCCAGTTATAACAGTTCACATGTTCACAGTTCATGGCATTGTCGTACGTAAGGTACGGTTGAAAATATATGTACGAAGTAATGTTACAGATACAAGTCGTAATAAGGGAAAAAGATTGGTGAAAAACACGAAACGAAATGGAGGAGGACAAAGACAAAATGTCACTATGAAAGAAATTATTTTAGTTACTTTACTGCATGCATCTAGATGAGCCAAATATTTCAAGAAAATTAAACATGAAAATGTACTTAAGTTTTAAGAAATGAAAACAGATGCAAGATGAAAGTAATAATTTACATGTAATGTGCGATTAATGACTGATTTGCAGAATCAATCACAATATTTCTACTGCGCGACTAACACAGGAAGGGAAATTTTTGCATATTTTGACCCCAATTTGGTAATATACGTAGATTTTGTTAATGCTATTTGAAATGTGTAAAATACTATCTTTGTTCATTTGTAATAATTTATTGCTTTTTCAAATACATTTAAAAAAAATCTCGAAAATTAGCGTGAAACTGGTCTGTGTACATCTTTACAACATCTGTACTGTAATTCTAACTTGTTGGATAACGAGGTTCAATAAGACAAAAAGGAACTGCAAGGAGCAACCCCATAACCTCTATCCATCCAAGTAAGTCCGTCCGTCTGTCCGTCCGTATTATTATGTAGCATATAGGTAAAAATGTAAATTTTATGGACATTTGCAAAGTACATTAAGATAAATAAAACACACTCGATGACTTTCATGTACCACTCCCAATATGGAACTGGTAATTGAATATCAAAATTATATTTGTAGTACAATATAATCTGAGTGTAATACGGCTCATATTGATCATGATGTAACATCATGTAACATGATATATGTGGCCATCCTAGACAAAATGTTTCCATATAAGATTACATGCACTGTTAATGAAATAAAATATAATATAACATCAGGGTCAATATGACAGTCGAATGTATAAGCAAATGAAACAAAAAGATTATCGGACTGGAGGTGTAATAATTATTGACCGTGGGCAAGGCATTTTATACTTATTGCTTTATATGGAATCAAACGTGTGTCTCGAAGTTTGAGGCTTCCTATGCAACTGAACCAAAATAAATTAACTGGTGAGAGGAAAGTTTTTTTTTGTTCCATTATAATATGAACAAGTATTATCAAAATAAATCTTGCATCAGTAGCAATCAAATCTTTTACTTTTTAAACCATTTTTGGCAAAGTTGCAGTTTTCGGACTGTGTGCCCGAGGTGCATGCCACTTTTAAATTTCGCATACCACCGTGTGACAGACGAAAAAGAAAATCACTGTTCCCATAAACATGACATATTTCATTAAATATATGTTTTTCGCCTTTATACCAAGAATACAGCGGTTCTTGATATAGGACCGTATTTGGTCACTGAAAGGAGACCTTTTCCCGACCATTTTAGCTTTAGTATACATGACTAGATGGCGTAAATCAGCTAGACTGAACTGACTTATCAAGTGAGAGCTTACACAACCATCTATACGATTTCTTTTTCATAGTTCGTGCAATAAGATATTGGCCTAGTTACATTCATATTTCAACACTCCTCGTACATGTCGTAAGGTCAAATTTTATATGCACTTTTACAATATCAAAATAAGAGTGCACTTTATCATTATCAAAATAAGTCACATGCTACAATCAATTTCTTTGTAGGAATTTATGACACATTTTACAGCCTACACGGACAACGTCGTTTGTTATGGCAATGGGAAAAGTTTGTGTTGAAAGACGATGATTAGATTAAGAAAAAAACAACAAAAAAACAAGTCCTTTCAACTCTATGTTGACCGCGAGACTAAAGATTTCAATTTATCTTACGGTATATGTCTATGCAACAGTATTATATGCCTTTAAAATTTCATTTTTCTCATATTTGTTCAAGATAGAAAAATTACTAAGCGAAGATACAAATTTAAATGACACACAGTGAACGTAATTTGAAACCAAACGAAGTTCATCAATTCAATGCTGAAAATATCACATAACTACGAATGACCGGTTGGGACATTTCAACACCATGAATTTAACTTCATGAATTCATGTTTTGAACATTACGATTTCAACTTCATGAATTCATGAAATTAAAATCATGAATTCGTCAAGATGAATTTGTGAAGCTTAAATCGTGAAGTTCAAAACATGAATTCATAAAATGTTTAATAATTTAGTTCTACTTCCATGGTATATTTCTTTTTCTTGAAACTTTATATCCTTTTTATATGGCTTTCTTTTGTCATAAAATTGAAGTTATACTAATATCGCACTATTTTGTCTATTAGTTTGTTAGGAAATCAGACACGTAAAATTCTAGGATTGAACAGGACCAAGGCAGTTTCTGTAGGCGTTATTGAAAGCTTAACCCATGGAGTGACGATCTTTTAAGTGGCTTTCTGACAGCGATTCTCTTGTACAGCTTAATTTATATACGGATCTATAAATGGAATGTACATTTCAAATTGCACCAAAAATTAATACCGCCATGAAGTTTGCTTTAAACGATATTTGGTTAAAAAAATCAGACTGAGTGAAATAAGAACTTAAATGAGCCGTGTCATGACAAAATCAACATAATGGATCCATGCTGGTCGCAAACCCATTATGTTGGTTTTGTCGTGACGCGGCTCAAATTTGTTTCTTGCTTGAGCACTACGTTTTGTACTATTTCATTTCTATGATTTAAGAAATGTAAAATGCTCAACTGCTCACGATACTCATTGGAGAATGGAACGTATTAAAAAGAACTAACTTTCATACGTCATCGTCTGTAAGGTTTGATGTAATGTATCAGATAAATATATATATAGGTCTTCTGTTTCACGATTACATACCAGTCATGTTAATTAGTAGGCTGATTATATAGTTAATAATCAATGTACTATAGTATAGGGAGACGGGCTATCTGCCACTTTCTGATCAACTAGTCACATTGTGTAACAGTGTTTCTTGTTTTAAGATTGTCTCCTTCATTCAAAGAAACAATAAGTAAATAAATAAATAAATTAACTAATTAATAAATAAATAAATAAATAAATAAATTAATTAATTAGAGAAAGAAGAAAAAAGAAGAAAAAAAAATGTTTTTAAAAAACACCACTGCCATTAAACAACGTATACATACACCTCCTTAATGGGATGAAAAGGCTTTTAGGAAAATAATCTTAAAACCAAGTTGGTCTCTGTCGAGAAAATGAGATTTGACTGCTAGTCTAACACTCCTTAACATTAAAATTAAACCATTGGGAAAGACAATCCGTAAACATTAACAGACATAAAGCCCACGTAGTTCCCTCCCTTAGATAGAATTTCAGTGGTTTCTTTTTTCAATAAATGGAAAATTGTTTTCTCTGTTTGTCATTTTTTAATGATTTATACTAATGGAAGTTTAGAAACAATATCCTACGCTGACTTTTTTCACGTGCAGCGTCGATATTTCAGGGAAAGCGTAAATCACGTACATTATCACTTTATTATAGGACTTGTTAATAAGAAATGTTGAATCTGCCAAGTTGTGACATCTTTGTTATTATGAATTCTAATTACAAATGCACGTATTTATTTTATACTGTATACTGTCATGTATTGGATTTGTCTGATTCCGCAATTTATAAAATGAGCTTCATTGTACGGGATAGGCTGCTAACTTCATATTTCAGCAGCATATAGTAAAAGATTTATCTTATAGCATATATGCTTCTTTTTTGTCTTTAGAAAATGATTATAAGGCATTTCTGACCGTTTACAACGGTCACAACAATTTGCAACCAGTACATTAAATTCATAAAATTTTATTCAAAGACATGATGCAAGTAAATAATGATAGATATAGTTTAATTAAAAGTTCTATTTCTATACTTTTGTGAGCTATTTTATATATAAATAATAACGTTCATGTTTGTTATTCTCGTTCATACTCGGTATCTTCCTGGTCACAGTAATTAATTTACAACCAAAACAATATTAGAAATTTATTTTCTTTCACTCAAAGACATACGATACAAGAAAAGTATAAATAGTATCTGTTGACGAAAATAGTCTCAGAAGAGCTGATTTTATGAAAATAATCTCTCGTTCATATTCGCGTATATGAATTCATATTCCGTATTTACACATACTGTACACCAAATAAAGTTAAGAAAATCTACACATTTCAGTTGTTCTTTTTACTGTAAGTTGGCTGCAATGTTATCCCTTTTCAGAATACCCTCTGCAGGAGGTTGAATTCCATGACCAACATTTAATCTGACAGGAGCATTGTCTCTTTGCATAAATTCATCTTTAATATCGGATTGCTGAATGCAAACATTATGCAAAACACAACAAGCCATAATAATGTCCACAACTGTCTCTACCCTATTCACAACCAAGCTTGTAAGGCGCGGAAATCTACCCTTTAAAAGCCTAAAGGCTCGTTCTATGGACACTCGATTTGAAGACAGCAAGAAGTTGAAATGTCTCTGGTTAAAGGTTAAAAAATCCATTGTCCCAGTAGGGTGTTAATAACCATGTCTGTAATGGATATCCACCATCAGCTAAGATATGGTCATCTCCGCATAGCTCTTGTCCATGATCCCCTAAATCAGAATTTGTTCAATACTCTTGAATCATGAACACGCCCGAGGAAACTGGTAAAACAGTAAGTAAATGTTAAATCTTCTCTACAGACAGCCTGCAGTTGAATAGAATGGAATCCTTTGCGATTTATGTATGATTTTTGGTTCTCTCTTGGAGCACTTATTCTAATGTGTGTGCCATCTAAACTCCCAATAATATTGGGGAACCCATTTTTTCTTTCATAATGATCTTTAATGACTTGTTTTTCTTGCTGTGTTGGCCAGCTTATAATTTTTGTTCTCAAATGTCTTTTAACTGGTGCAATAACAGAGTCCCGGGAGTTCAGGATGGTATCTTCTGAAACCCAGAACCTATCTGACAGACGATGTATTGTATCGTGTGTCACTTAGTACCACAAGGTGATCATTAACTGTTTAGCGACTGGAACTGCTGGCGAGCTTGTACAACAAACTCTTGACATTCTTTTAATTGATCATGAACTATGTTGAAAGTATCACGAGACAGTCGGAAATGCCTTTGAAAACTTATGTCAGAGTAATTCGGGACAACATTCTCGACATATCTTTCTACCCGCATTCTGTCCTCTCGTATCCTATATTAAAAGAACGAATATTTTGCTTGTTAAGACATTTATAACAGTAATTTTACTCTTTGAGAGATAGAGAGATATTAAGTTCTTTAGCATATCATTTAGGTCAGTACGTCCTTGCTTACTTTTTTACTTTTTTTACATATCCAGTGTAACCAAGGCTTGTTTTGAATATAATGGTATTATTTCATTTCTAGACCTTATATCTGCTTGAAACTGTTTCATTTCTAGACCTTATATCTGCTTGAAACATATTTGTTTTTAATCTGAATTGCTGTTTACATGAAAATGGGAGGGAAAATAATCAGTTTCATGATGAAACTGTCCATTTCAACGACATGCACTAGCTCGGAAGTAGCGATAGAGCGATTTACCGTATACCTCCGAAAGAGGTAGCTCTATCATTTACATAGTCTATTTGTGTATAGATTGTATTTTGAAGATTTCACACTGAAAGCCAAATGATATATGTGATGGACCATCTTTTAATTGTACATACCATTTTTTCATCCCGACAGAACTAGCTAGCCCCTCCCTCCTCCGTCTAACTCGGCCCTGCGCTGTTAAATCAAAATAATGATGTGTAAATAATATTGTATTCATGCATAGATCTATAGCATTTATGTATTGTCCAGGTCAAGCAAATATAACTGGCAAGACGAACTTGTTTGGTATGAGATAAAACACAACACTTAGGTTGAATGAAATAGGGCATTTATTAAATGCCATAAATGACAAATGTTACATAATAACAAACATGAAAAATGTTACATAATAACAAACATGGCATGTACATATTTGTATCGAAATAACCAAACTGGGAGGTAAAAACCGCCAGATTATGATAACATTGTAATGTAATTCAAATAGATTACAATCTTAACAAAAGTTATGTAAGATGACAAAGTTGAACCAAAAACCATCTACATAAATATAATAAAATGGATTGCTGATCAAAAACAATTGACCAGAAAAAATAAATATTTTCCAAATCGTGGTCGACTCGCCCAGGAAAAACCATAGTTTGGAAACCTGTGCCCTTTTATCTTGTGCCTAGTACCACTTGATGTAGGGCTCCATCCTTGGAATAGTTTAAACATTCTATACATTAAAAAGTGTATAACATATGACTAGATCATAAGTATTTATGACAACAAATAGAAAAATATTTGAAAGAGATAATATAACATCGACTAGTTTTATAAATCTTTGCATGAACAATATACATAATATTATATATATATATAGTGTATCTCATGAATAGTTGCACAAATAATTGAGATAAACAATAAGTGAAACAACTGATTCATTAAGAATAAATGAAATGGTATTTATATATCAACATCAAAAATTGAAAAGAGGAGGATGGAGTTGGAGGAGGTGGATTTTAGTAAACAGAAAGGCGAGAATCATTCCTCGCCAAAATTATTTCTTTGTGATAGATCTAATGTAATCATTGGTTAATTAACATCACATGATTTAAGTCTTGATATCGATTGGCTAAGACGTACTTGGCTAAAACCTGACCCGTAACGGCTAAAAACCTGACCCGTAATATTCTGTACAGTAATGAGTATAGGGACAGAACAATGACATAAATTATTTTATGTGGGCATAAAATCTATTTTATGTATTGTCCAGGTCAAGCAAATATAACTGGCAAGACGAACTTGTTTGGTATGAGATAAAACACAACACTTAGGTTGAATGAAATAGGGCATTTATTAAATGCCATAAATGACAAATGTTACATAATAACAAACATGAAAAATGTTACATAATAACAAACATGGCATGTACATATTTGTATCGAAATAACCAAACTGGGAGGTAAAAACCGCCACAAAGGGAACCTTCCGCCACCCATTTATATTTTTATAAAAAATATCAAAAATACAGACTAATTATCAAAATATAGACTAGTTATCTAAATATAGACTAGTTATCTAAATAAAGACTAGTTATCTAAATATAGACTATTTGTGTATAGATAGATTGTATGATTGAACGCTGAAAGCCAAGGACCATCTCTTTATTGTACATACCATTTATTCATCACGACAGAACTTGCTAGCCCCTCCCTCATCCGTCTCACTCGGCCCTGCGCTGTGAAATCAAAATTGTAATTTGTAAATAATATTGTACTCATGCATATAGATCTATATCATATATAGAGGATATTGAATGAGTGTAAGTTCAATACTGAAGTTATTGCACGAGTTGAATAAAATTATATTATGCGAGCCTCTGGCGAGCATAATATTATTTTATTCAACGAGTGCAATAAATTCAGTTATGAACTAACACGAATTTAATATTCTATTTATCACATACCCAAAATAAAGACCATTTAAAGTGAAATAAGAGTCATTTTTCATTGACACGCCTATAGTATAACGCTAACATTTAGCGCGTTTTTACACTATGTTTGTATAACGCTAATGGACGTCACATCAAAATATATGCACGGCCGTGCAATACCATATTTACGGAGTCGCAAAATCGGCATGGGTGTGTGATAAATTATTTTTTTATAAAAAATATCTAAAATATATACTAGTTATCTAAATATAGACTAGGTATCCAAATATAGACTGGGTATCTAAATATAGACTAGTTATCTAAATAAAGACTAGGTATCTAAATATAGACTGGGTATCTAAATATAGACTAGTTATCTAAATATAGACTAGGTATCTAAATATAGACTATTTGTGTATGATTGAACGCTGAAAGCCAAAGACCATCTCTTTATTGTACATACCATTTATTCATCCTGGCAGAACTTGCTAGCCCCTCCCTCCTCCATCTCACTCGGTCCTGCACTGTTAAATTAAAATTATAATTTGTAAATGATATTGTACTCATGCATGTAGATCTATAACATATATTATTTTTTCAGTCAATGAATTTAAGATTTTGAATTCTACTATATATTTAACTAAATTTTCTTAAAATTTTCACTGGCCCGGACTAATTTTCACTGACCATGGGCCACCGGGCCAGTGCTAAATTCGATGACTGTTTTTTTTTATAAAAAAAAAATATCTAAAAAATAGACCAATTATCTAAATATAGACTGGGTATCTTAATATAGACTATTTGTGTATGATGAACGCTGAAAGCCAAGGACCATCTCATTATTGTACATACCATTTATTCATTCCGGCAGAACTTGCTAACCCCTCCCTCCTCCTGCACTGTTAAATCAAAATTATAATTCGTAAATTATATTGTACTCATGCATGTAGATCTATAACATATATTATTTTTAATATTTTTTATAAAAAAAATATGTAAAATATAGACTAATTATTTAAATATAGACTATTTGTGTATGATTGAACGCTGAAAGCCAAAGACCATCTCTTTATTGTACATACCATTTATTCATCCTGACAGAACTTGCTAGCCCCTCCCTCCTCCGTCTCCTCCCTCCTCCATCTCACTCGGCCCTGCGCTGTTAAATCAAAATTATGATTTGTAAATAATATTGTAATCATGCATATATCAAAATAAATTCTAACAAAAATATACTCCTTTATAATTTCTTTTCTTCTCTTCTATGAAGTTAACAAAACTATGCTTAAGCTGAAAACTATGCAGAGTTTATATACATATACAAGAATAAATCAATTACCTCTATGTCCCACCTCCTAAAAGCATAACATACGGTGACACATCATCTTCCTCCAATACTTTCACATTCTCATTTACGCTCTCGCCTTCTACTTGGATTTCTGGCAGGATATAGCTCGCCGAAGTGTCAGTTGCTTTCATGCAGAATGGTTGATAACCAAACTCAGCTTGCTCATGATCAGTGGCATTCTTGCAAACCCCTCTGTGAGATGATCCGGGGGAACGCACACTGACCAGAGCAATTGCAGCGCTTCTGCCCTCACCATACATACTTATAAAAAAACAGCAAGCTCTTTGACCGAAGGAAAATTCAAAGCTCCGGCCAAAGACGTGATCACTTTTCCTTCGTATTTCAGCTGTCCATGGGAGTCAAACAAACTGACACTTCCATCTTCATTGATAATGATACCATGCGAATACACACCAACGGTCACCAAAAACCCAAGCTTTCGCATCTTCCTTCTATTAAACCAATGTGTCACGTATTCCTGTAATGGGCATTACAGATAATCTTAACATGTTATGCAACATTTATTTACTAAATTACTATTTCATGCAGAATTCTTCAGAATTTAACGACATGTATTTTTTATTTACTTGTAACTTTCGTGAAACTCTCGTATAGAATTTTGAACATAAAGTACCTAATATTACCAAACTATCATTAAAAAGTCATTCTTTAACAATAACTAATAAATACCTTTAAATTATAATGTAAATAAAATAATTTTTAAAGGAAATAAAATACTTGCCTCTATGGTTTGAAATCCATCGAAAAGTTCAATCATCGAGGTGAAAACATACTCACACTGACGTGTCAAACGGACATATGTGTCTCTTCCAAATAAATTTCCAACATTCAAATACCTGTCACACGGGCTGTCGCTTGGAAAGTCATCAATTGCAACTTTCCTGTCAGTGTTTTTGCTTATTCTTATGTCATCTCTACAAAATGATTACAAATAAATACCAATATATGCTGAGTTATAATTGTGGTTAAGTATTGTTGCTAATTATAAATCATCTTCGTGAAAATAACAACCAGAAAAAGTCCTAAAAATAAAAAAAATACTCTTCTTCTTCCAATATAATACAGACACCTTCCGGCGTATACTCGTACTAGCGCAGCGCGGTGTGAGAAGTGTCTATGTACAAGAGTGATTTAAAAAAGTACTATATATAGTGCTGGTAAAAAGGTAAAAACACCGGACTGTCTATCGGAGAGTGAGTGGGAGTACTTCCCTCTTGAAGCTGTCTATGGTTGTACAGCTTAAAACTGTCTGGGGAAGACTGTTCCAGAGGCGGATGGTGTCTGGGAAGAAGGATCGCTGGTAGCATTGGGTCCTTGCAAATGGTACCAGGTAGTGAAGTCCATGTTCCTCGAACAGAGATGACTGGGGTGAGGTTGGATGTAGGGACTTCTACTAGGCCATTTACTATACGGTACATCATGGTCACCTTGGCATGGCTCTGCGTTCTCGGAGGGTAGGCCACTGTAGGTGTTGCAGCATCGATGTCACACTGCTGGTTCTTCTGTAGTCTGAGAAGACCATTCTTGCTGCTCGGCGCTGCACCATCTCCAGTTTCCAGATATTTGCCTCAGTGAAAGGGTCCCAGATGATAGAGGAGTATTCCACCAGAGGTCTCACGAGGGTCATATAGCAGAGCTCTTTGGTCCTTCTTGGGCATTGATTGATGTTTCTCTGTAGAAAGGATGTGGCATTGTTGGCTTTCTTTGTAGTTAGATCAATGTGATGGTTCCAGTTTAGTGACTTTTGGAAGTTGAGGCCTAAATATTTTGCTGTATCTACTTCTTCTAAGATGTGTCCATGGATGTTATATGGTTGTCTGATTGGTTTTCTCTTGTTTGTTATGTGGAGTATCTGGCATTTTTGAGGGTGGAATTCCATCAACCAATCCCTTTCCCATCTTTGTAGTCCATCTAGGTCTTTTTGTAGGGCTATAGCATCTTGGTCTGAGTGGATAGAGCGGTAAAGGGCACAGTCGTCAGCAAACATTCTAGTGGTGGATTCAGGTGATACATAGTTGGGTAGATCATTAATGAAGATGAGAAATAAGAGAGGTCCTAGAACACTGCCTTGTGGGACACCTGACTGGACAGGTGCTTCACCTGATTTGCTGCCGTCTAGTAACACTCTCTGGCTCCGATCCCCTAGGAAGCTGTTTATCCACTTTAGTAGGTTGTTTCGTATACCATAGAATTGAAGTTTGTAAGTAATCGGTGGTGTGGGACCTTGTCGAAAGCTTTGGAAAATCTAATAAAATGACATCAGTCTGACCAGCAGAGTCCATATTGCAAGCAAGGTCCTGGACTGTCAGTAAAAGTTGAGTCTCACAGGATCTGCGTTTACAAAATCCATGCTGGGTATCTGTAAGTATGTTGTAGGTGTCAAGGTGTTTCATAATGGTGCTTTGTAACGATGTGCTCAAGTGCCTTACATGCTATGGAAGTAAGAGAGGACAGGTCTGTAGTTCTCTGCTTTACTGCGGTCGCCCTTCTTGAAAATTGGTACCACGTTGGCAGTTTTCCAGTCGTCAGGGATGATTCCTTGGTCCACAGATGCCTGGAAGAACAGTGTAAATACAGGAGTAAGTTCTGTAGCTGCTTCCTTTAGAAGTCTTGCTGGGAGTTGATCTGGACCTGTAGCCTTGTGTGGATTAAGTCCTGCAAAGATCTTCTGTACTCCGCTCTCTGTGATTGTAATATGTTCAACCGGATCATGTGGGCTTGGTCCCATATCAGGAATAGTTGAGATGTCTTCATCCTTGTTGAAAAACTGAAGAGAGAACTGCTCATTCAGGATATTGGCCTTTGTGTCGCTGTCGGAGTGAAGTCATGCCCGTTTTTGCTTTCAGTGGTGCTACTCCCTGACTATCTGTTTTCTTGCTTTTAATGAAACTATAGAACCTTTTGGGATTAGAGGCAGACTCTGGACTGACAATATTGTTGACATACTCATTGTAGGCTTCTTGACATGCCAGTCTAGATTTTTTCTTGAGATCTTCATATCGTTTTATGCTTTTATGAGACTTGGTTGATTTTGCACGGGCATATGCTCTCTTTTTCCTTCGACTCAACTGTTTGATGTCTTTGTTTATCCATGGCTGGCTAAATCTAGAGCTGCTCATCTTGGATGGCACACAGGAGTCCAGGACTTTCAGGAGATTGTCTTTTATGTCTGCCCACATAGTGTTGATATGGCTAATTGTTGTGTAAGTTTCTTTAAAGTGTTGTTGAAATTGGTGACATTTGCTTTTCAGTTGGTCTATATCTGCATTTTTCCATAGATGTATAAGTCTTTTGACTGGTTTTGATCTTTTAGCCGATGCACTGGATTCAATGATGACTATGTCATGGTCACCTAGTCCTGGCAGAGTTGTACTGCGCGTTGTAAGAGTAGGACGATTTGTGAGGAAAACATCCAGAATGTTGTCTTTTCTTGTTGGCTGAGTGCCCATCTGGTGAAGATTGCAGGATTCAACAACTTCAAGGATCTTTTTGTTGATCCTGTTGGAATTCTGGTTACCTTCTACTGTGTTGATGGTCCAGTTGATGTCAGGTAGGTTTAGGTCTCCACCTATCCATATTACTGCATTTTTGTAACGATTCTTTATGTTTTCTATTGTAGAACATAGTTCTTCAGTATATGTTTCGTCACTGTTTGGTGGTCTGTAGATGGAACCAATGATAAGAGTTTTGTTTTTATCGAGAGTGACTTTAGCAAACACTTGCTCGTAAGCATTCACATAAAATCGTTGTTAATAAATATATATAACAATAACAGAAACTCGTTGTTAATTAGTTATGTTCGTGAAAATAACAAATTATAGAAATATGTTGTTCATGAAAATAACAATCATAGAAAAATGATGTTAATAAACTATATCGTGAAAGTAACGTAGTTGATAATCGACAATATTTGTGTAAATTACAATTAGAATCGCGTCAGTAATTTGAGAGATCTGTAGATGGACAGTACATCCATGTCCCTCTAATGCCTACATGTACACGTAAAACATAAAGTTAGGTCGACTTCCTCTTTAGTCATTCTTTTTATCCTTTTACTGCTGTTCTGCCTGTTCCTCTGACGTAGATTTTTAATTTTTCCAAGGTTTGTCACCTTTAGCGACGCCATTTTGTATACATGCGGCTTGGATAAAAGCCGGACAGTCGGACCGATCCGGAGTAAAAACTCGTCGGACCTGATCAAAATTTATCGGACATGTCCGTCGGACCGACGTATTTCGGGAAGTCTGGGATCCACTGCTCAGATATGACCACAAAACATGTAAATATCGACGTAAAAACTTAACAAACATGTACTAAGACTTGTCAAGTCACACACCATAACAATGTTGTTCATATTTGTCAAGGTTGAAGAGACTTACCCTAACATACTGAACTTTCTGTTGTGTTGTACTGCTTGAGATCGTTACTGAAGAAACTGGATTATGGCCTGGAAGTGAGCCAGGCTGGACTATCACAATCTGCCCTTGCTCATTTTTCATGAGTACCGCCCCCTGTCCTGGTACAATACCTGGAGGTAATGTGATTGTACCCTGAAATGGAGATAATTTTATTCACTGTTGTTATCAAATTAAAACATTCTTCTTTGACACATATTGCCAGGTTATTTGAAGGCACTGTGTGTCAACGAGCACTGTATGTGGTGTAAAACATTTGTCTGTAAAAAAAAGTCAATCAGGGGCATAACTCAAAAATTTTGCTTTCAGAATTATGACCCTTGTGTAACAACTGCACTTTGTCATGCACCTTGGAAGATCAAAAATCTGGATCAGCAAATGAAATGAACTATGATACATAAATAATAAAATGTTCTGTCTCTTGGTCTCCTGGTTATTTCCCTGTAATGGTAAAGCAGACAACTGTTAATGGTTGATGATGGATCAATCTGGAAAATCTCATAAAATCATTGGAATCCCACTTCTGACACCAGTTGAAACGTACCCGGGGTCTGCTAGCCCGGACACACTTCAATATCGACACGTGGGTTCTTCTCAAACACACGTAAATGGATAAGGGAAAATAGGGACACAAGGACTAAAAGATACGGACACCTGAAATAAGATTAACACAACTATTTATTAAATATACATTTCACAAACAATAAAAATTGGTATATAGTATCTTCTGTGGATGGCTCTGGCTTGGGCTCCTCGTCTTAGGTCAGGAATATTCTTCTGTTACGTCTAGAATAATGTATAATATAAGATGTAATGAAAGGCTTGACAAATACGGTGTCACGTCTTGCCTGTGGTCTGGTACAAATTCTATGGTAGGAATTACCATGAAATGCTATAAGGTTGATGGGGTATCTCAAATGGTAACTACAAAATACAGTGGTGTTCTACCCTGGTATATGGGTATCACTATAAAATATGGGATTATGGCTATGGAAACTTGGTCTTCAGTCAGGATCTATCATAAATGGTAAATAATGCCAAACTGCCAAACTAGATGATTAAATAAAAAGCTTCTATATAAACTATTACTGGCATAAAGTATTATATACCTTTCTGGTGGCTGGAGATACATCCATATTCAATATACTATAGATGTGGTCTGGTGGCTATCTACCAAGGTACTGACAATTTTGGCAGATTCGGGCTGCTATTTATAGTCTGGGACGCTGGGTGGCTAGCTTGGCTAGGGTGCCTAGCTTGGCAGTATCGTCATCGTCTTCGATGACGTCACTGCCAATCTCGCGCGGGCAGAAATTTAGCCAGTACCAGCTGCCATGTTTAAATTGGCAGCGTGTGGCTAATTGAACATTAAAACGGCTACAACGTAGAAAATAAGTTATTTTAAGTAATATAGCCATCGTAAATATTAAAAGGATGAAGTTATTTGTACATGCAGTGTATGTTTTGATGATTAAAAGTTGATGTCATGAAGTACAGTTAATTACTTTAGTACTTGGGTAGTTTCCGGATACGGGTTTATTTTCGGACGTAAAATGATGGGCTTGATCGTTACAATATGTAGAATATACCCGTACATTGACAATAACCTCGACTTAAGAGTAAAATATAATAAGAACTTAAACAGTATGCATATGTTTGACAAGTGGAAATCACACTGATATCTATATCAATATAAGAAAATACATTATAGCTATATAAGAAAATCAAATAGAAATTAAGCAATAGCACTCTTGCAATTGAAATAATGATTCTGTTGAATATTTAGAAATGTTTAATGAAGTAATAATTCAGCGTACATTATACATGAATTTAACACAGAAACATAAATGACATATTTAAAACTCTATTGTGCAATGAAGCAATATCATCTATGGCTTAATAAAAAAAAACGAAGTCAAAATGTATTTTCTCATCTTTATTATATTATTTAAAGAAAGTTGAAAATGAAAAGAATTTATATCCAAAGTCTTTTTTCTCATCACAGTGCTCGACTGATGTTGGTATCTGAAATAGAATAAAATAAATAAATAAGTAAATAAATAAATAAATAAATAAAGAGAATTGAATTGAATTGAAATGCAATGGAATGGAATGAAATGAAACGGAATAAATGAATGAATGAATGATATGACATGAAATTAAGTGAATAAATAAATAAATAAATAAATAAATAAATAAGTAAACAAATAAACAAATGATATGACATGAAATTAAATGAATGAATGAATGAATAAATAAATAAATAAATAAATAAATAAATAAACAAACTGAATTGAATTGAAATGCAATTGAATGAAATTAAACGGAAAGAATAAATGAATGAAATGATATGAAATTAAGTAAATGAATGAATAAATAAATAAATAAATAAATAAATAAATAAATA
>NW_026854231.1:0-15000 GCF_026571515.1 Ruditapes philippinarum | reverse complement strand
ACCAACTGCAACTATATCTATACTCATTGAATTATCTGACCCTATATCTAGAAAGTTACCAAACGTATCCGAGACTACATATGATGCATCGCTGTCGTTGTCGTCTGCTCTATCTTCAATTGTATCAGATAAAATTGGACCACATTGATCTTTAAATAGAACGTCTCCGAACAAATTGCTGTCTGCTACTGTGAAATCTTTCGCTATATCTACAACAGCACTCGTCGGACCGCTTTCGGATACATCTTCTTGTTGTTTGTCTTTTCTTCTCTTTTCTCTAGTTACTGATACATATTCATCAAACATTTGAGAGCCTCGTTTTGATATTACAAACAGTTCATCCAGATATACATGCATATCTTCTGCAAGTGGAAAACCTGATCCACTTTCAGTCGATGGCCTATAGTTAGTTGGTTTATTGACAACTGCCTCTTTATCAACTTAAACCTGTAACATTTCCTCTTGATAAGCCTTATCAATGGATTCAAATGAAATTGTCTTCTCTGCTTTTAAACGTGTTTCATTAAGCATATCGTCATCTTTTACGTCATATGTGAAAACTGCCCCTATCGTAGATTGAAAACTTTTATCAGTGGCATCAATGTCAATTTCGATATTTAAAGATTTGTTTTCTTTCAGAGGTTTAGTGTCTGACATTGTATCTTTATCACTTTTGATTTCCGTTGGTGACTTAACCAAAAGATTGTCGACTAGCTTAGCCAGCTATCTATCAATCACTTTCATACTTGGAAACTTTTCACCACTTTCATCTACAATCTTCTCAATATCTCCACTTTTACTTGCTTTTTGGTCTTTACATTTGTTTTTCCTTTGATAACGAGCATCTGTGAACTTTCGGGTGGCATATTTCACTGAAGTTTTCAACTCATTGTCATTCTTCAAACCAAACTTCTCTATAAATATTCCACATCCGTTTCCTATACCAATGTGTAATACAGCTTTGTCGAATGTTGCACTGATTGGAATTATGACGTCATCATTGTTTGGACTAATGAGGATATCTGTAACAAAAGAAATAAAAAAAATAAAACATACAGAGTTTTGAAAATATAGTCAAATATACATGGGCGTATTTTAAAATTTCGGACACTTCTTTAGGGGTATAGTATATACTAGTATATCCAGGAATAAATGCGGATTGTATAAAAGGGCCAGACTTTATATAAATACCTTGCAATATACGCGAACTGTACATGATTGCCAATGTTTCTATATATAACCATGAATGAACGCGGACTGTATATGATTGCTAATGTTTTATATACACCAAAGAATGAACGTTGACTGTATAAGAGAGCAAATGTTTTTTTAATATAACCACAATGAACGGGGATTGTATCAGAGGGCTAATGTTTCTATATATACTCAGAGTGAATGCGAACTGTATAATTTGACACAGTATAGGTCATATCGCGATTTTCCAGCTTTACTGGTGGAGGAAGACCTCAGGTGCCCTTCCGTGCATTATTTCAGGCACGAACGGGTACCTGAGTAGAACCACCGACGTTCCGTAAGCTAGCTGGATAGGCGGACTGTATAAGAGTGTCAATGTTTCTATATATACTCTTGAATGAATGTGGACTGTATATGATTTCCAATGTTTCTATATGAACCTACGAATGAACGCGAACTGTATATAACTGTCAATGTTTCTATATATTTCAAGGAATAAGAACGAACTTGGCCTGTATAAGGGAGCAAATGTTTCTATATATACATACGAATGAACGTGGATTGTATAAGAGGGCTAATGTTTCTATATAAACCTACAAATAAACGCGGGCTGTATATGACTGCCAAAGTTTCTATATATTTCAAGGAATAAGAACGAACTTGGCCTGTATAAGGGAGCAAATGTTTCTATATATACATACGAATGAACTCGGCCTGTATAAGAGGGCTAATGTTTCTATATATACATACGAATGAACGCGGGCTGTATATGATTGCCAAGGTTTCTATATATTTCAAGGAATAAGAACGAACTCAACCTGTATAAGAGTGCCAATGTTTCTGTAAATACCAAGGGATACATTTGTACAACGATTTTGGTGTATCTCTTAAAAAATAAGCAATTGAAATTCATTAATTTATATTTATCAAATTATTTATTTCATTTTCCTTTGAATCATCAGTCTGGTATGTTAAGCTGAACCAAGTAATTTGCTACTTCTTTAGTACATGATCTAACAATGGATTTTTTAAGTGATTAAAAGCTATATATCTGCTGTCTATTGTTTAAATAATTACTGTTTAAATTTTGAAAATAAATACTACATTACCTGTATAGAACATATATATTTTGTGTATATGCGGATGACATGTACATTTAATCATTGCTAATTATTATAAGGAAATATACTGAGTTCCAAGAAGGTAGGAAAAAATATATATAAAAAATGCATGGTAAGCATAGATCAACTGGGACACTTAAAACAGACAAATATGCAAAAGACGATGAATAAATATACTCAACAATAAATTGAAAAATCTATTTTTTTTTGTTATTTTTAGCCCGATTTAAATGAAAAGCTTTTCAGTTTTGGGCCTTTTTAAAACAATTTTAGATAATTATTTTAGAAAATCTGAGAAAGCGAATGATCTGAAATTTTGCTCAGATGTAATTGTGTATACATGTACCGACATCAAATGATAATTAATCTCGAAAAATATTCCCCTCACGTCATGTTAAAAAATCTTCAATGGAGTTCCTTTAAAGAGTAAACCCCCTCCTTAAAATAGCAGCACAATATTTTGTTCTGCGCCATTTTGTTATATTTAAGTACAGTGTTCATGTACAGATACTTTCTATGTTACAACTCATTTCAAAAATCGACCCTTAGACTATGGTTTTACCTTTAATAAATTTAATGATTAGTTGCTGTGCTTTTTTAAAAAAATATTTTATTAAATACAATATAGCTTTTCATATTTTGTATTCTTATTTAAGTCCTAAATTTCATAAAAATCCTTTCATAATTTTAGAGAGTAGATCTACATGTATATTATAAAGTAAATTTTATTAATTTTGTCATTTACAGATATTTCATGCCTCAGAAATCCTTTTTTATAATACTTCAAAAATGTTAATGTTAGATGCTTAACAACTGAACAAAGTAGGACTGAACATGCGTAAAGGTAGAAACATGTAAATAAAGTAGTATTTTGACTTCCATACAAACAAGTCAATATAATTAATTTACAGATATTTCATGCCTCAGAAATCCTTTTTTATAATACTTCAAAAATGTTAATGTTAGATGCTTAACAACTGAACAAAGTAGGACTGAACATGCGTAAAGGTAGAAACATGTAAATAAAGTAGTATTTTGACTTCCATACAAACAAGTCAATATAATTATGTCAATTGCCAACAGAGAAAAAATCATCTATATGAAGTATTTTTTGTAAAACATAAAATCTTTTAATTATCGATATTGACAGGGGCTTTTTATTATTACGTCTGTTACCTGGCTTATTGTCTCCCTTTTAAAATCAGTGACTTGTTTTGATTTGCTTGGCTGATTTTTTGTATTCATCCGCGGTTATTATAAATAAGCCGCTCAACTAGTTTTTGGTACAGTTTGTATGACACGTTTTTCATGGAATGTTTTTCATGGAATGTTAAATTTTAAAGTTTCTATTTGATAAACCACCTTGTAAGAGGAATTTAGCTGGTGCAACCGCTTTCCCAGATCATATGTTGAAATATTTACAGAAAGAAGCTTCTTGTGATGCTATAATTGGTCCTTTTAGTTCTTGTCCTTTTCTAGATGGTATGGTCATTTCTCCTTTAAACACAGTCCCCAAGTCCAATCCTAATGAGAGACGTATTATTTTAGATTTGAGTTTTCCCAAGGATGGTACCGGAGTTAATGATTTTGTTTCGAAGGATGAATATCTTGGTTCAGATGTTGAACTGGTTTATCCTAAAATAGATGACTTTGTGTCTCTTATTAAAGCCAAAGGTCAAGGTTGTTTAATGTTTAAGTTAGATCTGCGTCGAGCGTATAGGCAAATAAGCATTTGTCCATCCAGTTATAATTTAGTGGGTTTCAAATGGAAAAAACATATTTTCTTTGACACAGTATTATCTATGGGGTTAAGATCTTCAGCACATATTTGTCAAAGAGTGACAAATGCTTTTGCTTTTATGATGTTCAAATTTGGTTTTTGTATATGTAATTATTTAGATGATTTTTGTGGTGTGGAAAAAAATGATGTGGCTCATTTTGCTTTTATGTTACTTAGAGAGATTTTTGTTAGGAGTGGCATTGAGGAAGCTCTTGATAAAGCTTGTCCTCCTTCTGACATTATGGTCTTTTTAGGTGTTTTATTCAATAGCAGTACTATGACCATGGAGGTTACTCAAGAAAGACTTGCAGAGATTAAGTCTTTGGTTTCTTCTTGGTTAGGGAAAGAGTCAGTTACTTTAAAAGAGATACAAAGTTTGTTGGGTAAACTTAACTTTGTGGGTGCTTGTGTTAGGTCAAGTAGAATATTTGTTAATAGGATTTTGAATTGGTATAGAGAATGTCATGCTTGTTCTTCAAATAAATTTTTAGTGACTAATGACGTTAAAAAAGATTTGTTGTGGTGGCATAAATTTTTATCTATATTTCAGGGCAAATCTCTGATTGATTATGGGGAATGGTCGCTAGTAGATTCGGTTTTTAGTTGTGATAGTTGTTTAACAGGATATGGTGGAATTTGTGGTAATAGTTTTTTCCACAGTGTTTTTCCTGGTTTCATTTTAAATCAGAATTTGAGCATTACATGTTTGGAGATGTTAACTGTCATTGTTTCTCTTAAATTATGGTGTGCTGTTTTGAGAAAGAAAAAAGTGGTTATTTATTGTGATAATCAAGCAGTTTGTATTGTTATCAATACGGGCAAAACTCGAAGTTTATTTTTACAAAAGTGCTTACGGGAGCTATGTTTTATTACTTCAGTTAATGAGATTCAAATCAAAGCAATTCATCTCAGTTCAGATGAGAATCGCATTGCAGATTGTTTGTCCAGATGGGATTTAGATCCTATGTATATTAATGCATTTTATGAACAAGTTTCTCATGTTTCTTTGTTGGAGAATGTTGCTGTTCCTGAAGATATATTTAGATTTCTTCATGATTGGTAATTGTAATTTGTTTCAGAGAAACAGTTTGTGATTCTCAAACAGGATCTCAGGAAGTCACATAAATCAGCTTTTGCTGATGGTACCAACAAGAATTTGCATATACAGTGGGAAAGTTTCATCTTATTTTGTTTATATTTTGGACTTTGTTATTTACCTGCTTCTACATCAACTTTACAATTATATGCTCAATTTCTTAGTAGATCTTATAAATCAGTGCAAAGTATTAAGAATTATATTAGTGGAGTGAAGACATTGCATATGTGTTTAGGTTATAACATTGATCTTATTAATACTTATTTACTTAATTTATCCCTTAGAGGTATTGCTAGGTTAAATACTTGGGCTGTTCAACGTGCAGAGCCTATTACTTTAGATATTTTATTGGGGATTTTTGAAAAGTTGGATTTTTCTGTTAAAGACAATGTTGTTTATTGGTGTTTATTTCTTTTTGCATTTTTTCTTTGTGCAAGGAAATCGAATTTGGTTCCCACTTCTTTGGATGATATTGATAAAGGTAAATTTTTGAACTCTAATTGTATTCGCAATTGTGGTAATTATGTTTTAATACATTTTAATTGGTCAAAAACTATACAATTTGGAGAAAGAGAGGTTATATGTCCCTTAGTTAGATTAAAAGATAGGAGGTTATGTCCTGTAACAGCTTATGATTTGCTTTTATCTTTGAAAATTCGTCAACATCGTCATGTGTTATTTACTTTACCAAATGGTTCAGTGGTTACATATTATTTGTTTCAGAAAAAGTTAAGAGAATGTATTCAAATGATAGGTTTGGATTGTGAGAAATTTTCCAGTCATTCTTTTAGACGGGGTTTTGCAATTCTTGCACATAGGTCAAATATCCCCCATGAGCTTATTCAATTACTAGGTGATTGGAAATCGGACGCTTATAAGGTTTATTTAGATCTTAATTGGAATGATAAAATTGATATTTTATCTAGGATGTTTGTATTAGAAACAGAATGATTTGGTTATCTGTTTTTCTTGTCATTCCAGGCCTGATGGTTCATATTATTTCTGATTCCATTGCCAAGGACGTTAGCGGCATTTGGCATACCAAGGTGATTGCCTTCCCTGGGATTAACATAGCCCGTCTCTCAGCTAGGATACAGAATGCTCATTTTTTGGTATCAAAACCTTTCACAATTATTCATGTTGGCACTAATGACATTAATTCTAGGGAGAATTATTCAGTTGATGAGATTATTAGTTTTTTCAATAATCTGATTACTTTGATTAGGAGTATTAATTCTCACACTCATATTGTCTTTTCTTCTATTTTGCCTCGTCCGTGTGATTATATGGATACAGGTGCGAAAGTTAAACAAGTCAATAAGTTGTTGGAAGGTCTATGTAAA
Organism: Ruditapes philippinarum; assembly: GCF_026571515.1. Classification (NCBI taxonomy): domain Eukaryota; kingdom Metazoa; phylum Mollusca; class Bivalvia; order Venerida; family Veneridae; genus Ruditapes; species Ruditapes philippinarum. The sequence continues at coordinate 8,466 of NW_026854231.1, read as the reverse complement.
GAAAGGAATTGTCAATTTATTCATTCATTTAGGCCTTTTTTCAAGTTTGGTAAACCAATTCGTTCACTATTTGCTGTTAAAGACAAAGGTCTTCATTTGAATTTAGAAGGCACGCGTTTATTACGTCGTTTTTTCATTAATACGGTGTCGCATTTGATTAAAGGTAAAGTGGTTCTGTAAGATGTTGTTTACTCAGCATGTAGCACTGTATGTTATATATGTATATATTCATGTTTATATGTTAAGTTTATGTCTGTATATAAGTTTGTTATAATTTCAATGAATGTAGCTCTGTCAAAATTGTTCATGGTGCTTTATTTTGATTCAGATACATAGTCTTTAAAGGGAGTTGTTCTTATTCCTTTAGACTTCTTGTACGTGGTTCGACAGTATCTTTATGTCTTACACGTTTTTATTACCTTTTGAAGGAGGTTTTTATCACTTCTTCGAGGTTAGAGGACTTGTGGTAATGGTTTTCTTGACGTTACCCTAGTCTTGTTGAGATTGATATAGTTTTGATTTTGCTGCATTCTTCTATGACTATTAGATTTGTTTAATTTGTAACATTGATTGATATGTATTTTGTCAGTGATTTGTTTTTTGTTTTTTTTTTTTTTTTTTTTTTGCTTTATGTTTTATGTTTTGGCGGGTTTTGGCGGAATCTGATTAATGTAAGCCCTTTTGTTATATTGACTTTGGACATTTATAAATTATCATGGATTATGTTCTATAATGTTAGTTCTTACATTAATCCATTATTAAGTAATATTGAGTTTTATTTACTTAAGTGTCATACATAAATCAATAAATATATTTTGGTACATTATTTCCTGGAGTTTGCTTCTGATTTTGAGATAATTATAGATAATACAGGAAATAATTAAGTTTTCGGAATCTGAAATAATATACAAAAAAAAATGAAAAAAAAATTCTAGAAATAAAAATGATAGAATTTCAGGGGCATAATGGGCCTTTAATGTATGGAAATCTGATGTTTATCATCTATACTTTACAGCTTCAAAATCGTTAAACGATCCCACTTATAAACAGACGATCACTCTAAGCAGGCGATCACACTTAGTAGGCATTAATGACTATATAAATTTAAATTTGAAATCTTTTCATTCAAAAGAGAAACGAAATGTGAAAATAAACTGACAGAGAGATTTCTTTTTAAAACAACTATTATGAACGATAATTCAGATAAAAACTGACAAATTACCTTTAAATGTGCTTTTCGCTATACGTTGGTTATAGTTTGACGGGTTTTCTTCCATTTTGCAGGTATTTTGTCTCTTACAAATATATTCGTCTACACTGTAAGACTGCACATTTCAACTGCGGTAACTACGTCTGATTGTTACGTCACAATCAATAAATGCGCCGTTTAATCATAATGTAGCATTATGGGACGTCATGACGTCTTTCTGCAACAGACGTTATTTTATTTAACGGTGAATCAGTAAACATTATAGAGGATATTGAATGAGTGTAGGTTTTATACTAAATTTATTGAACAAGTTGAATAAATCATATTATGCGAGGCTCTGGCGAGCATAATATTATTTTATTCAACGAGTTCAATAAATGTAGTATTTATTAAACAAGTTAAAAAAAATTCGGAAAAAAACATCAGTTTTACGAGCTTACCGTTCAAAAGCCATTTGACCAATTCCAATGCAAATTCAATTTTGTACAACTAGAGAGGGTCTTCTTTGCACACGAAAAGGCCTAAAGCCCTAACCCAAGTAATATGTCCAGGAGATTTCCGCGTGGCTTGGTCATTTTTTGCACCGGCGATTTGTTCTTTCTCTATGTAAATTTCGGGAAGAAACATCATATTCACGAGTCTACCGTTCAAAAACCATTTGATCAATTCCGTTGCAAATTTGATTTTGTACAACTTGAGGGGGTCTTCCTTGCACATGATAAGGCTTAAAGCCGTAACCCAAGGAACACGTCCATGAGATCTCCGCATGGCTAGGTCACTTGCCAGCGATTTGCTTTTTCTGTATAAAAATTTCGGTAAAAAACATCAATTTTACGAGCTTACCGTTCAAAAGCCATTTGACCAATTCCAATACAAATTCGATTTTGTACAACTAGAGATGGTCTTCTTTGCACATGAAAAGGCCTAAAGCCCTAACCCAAGTAACATGTCCAGGAGATTTCCGCGTGGCTTGGTCATTTTTTGCACCGGCGATTTGTTCTTTCTCTATGTAAATTTCGGGAAGAAACATCATATTCACGAGTCTACCATTCAAAAACCATTTGATCAATTCCGTTGCAAATTTGATTTTGTACAACGTGAGGGGGTCTTCTTTGCACATAATAAGGCTTAAAGCCCTAACCCAGGGAACACGTCCATGAGATCTCCGCATGGCTAGGTCACTTGCCAGCGATTTGCTTTTTCTGTATAAAAATTTCGGAAAAAAACATCAATTTTACGAGCTTACCGTTCAAAAGCCATTTGACCAATTCCAATGCAAATTCGATTTTGTACAACTAGAGAGGGTCTTCTTTGCACATGAAAAGGCCTAAAGCCCTAACCCAAGTAATATGTCCAGGAGATTTCCGCGTGGCTTGGTCATTTTTTGCACCGGCGATTTGTTCTTTCTCTATGTAAATTTTGGGAAGAAACATCATATTTACGAGTCTACCATTCAAAAACCATTTGATCAATTCCGTTGCAAATTTGATTTTTTACAACGTGAGGGGGTCTTCTTTGCACATAATAAGGCTTAAAGCCCTAACCCAAGGAACACGTCCATGAGATCTCCGCATGGCAAGGTCACATGCCAACGATTTGCTTTTTCTGTATAAAAATTTCGGAAAAAAAACATCAATTTTACGAGCTTACCGTTCAAAAGCCATTTGACCAATTCCAATGCAAATTCAATTTTGTACAACTAGAGAGGGTCTTCTTTGCACATGAAAAGGCCTAAAGCCCTAACCCAAGTAATATGTCCAGGAGATTCCGCGTGGCTTGGTCATTTTTTGCACCGGCGATTTGTTCTTTCTCTATGTAAATTTCGGGAAGAAACATCATATTCACGAGACTACCATTCAAAAACCATTTGATCAATTCCGTTGCAAATTTGATTTTGTACAACTTGAGGGGGTCTTCTTTGCACATGATAAGGCTTAAAGCCCTACCCAAAGGACACGTCCATGAGATCTCCGCATGGCTAGGTCACTTGCCAGCGATTTGTTTTTTCAGTATAAAAATTTCGGAAAAAAACATCAATTTTACAAGCTTACCGTTCAAAAGCCATTTGACCAATTCCAATGCAAATTCGATTTTGTACAACTAGAGAGGGTCTTCTTTGCACATGAAAAGGCCTAAAGCCCTAACCCAAGTAATATGTCCAGGAGATTTCCGCGTGGCTTGGTCATTTTTTGCACCGGTGATTTGTTCTTTCTCTATGTAATTTTCGGGAGGGAAACATCATATTCACGAGTCTACCATTCAAAACCATTTGATTCAATTCCGTTGCAAATTTGATTTTGTACAACTTGAGGGGGTCTTCTTTGCACATGATAAGGACCAAGGAAACACGTCCATGAGATCTCCGCATGGCTAGGTCACTTGCCAGCGATTTGCTTTTTCTGTATAAAAATTTCGGAAAAAAACATCAATTTTACGAGCTTACCGTTCATAAGCCATTTGACCAATTCCAATGCAAATTCGATTTTGTACCAACGGAGAGGGTCTTCTTTGCACATGAAAAGGCCTAAAGCCCTAACCCAAGGAACACGTCCATGAGATCTCCGCATGGCTAGGTCACTTGCCAGCGATTTGCTTTTTTTGTATAAAAGTTTCGGAAACAAACATCAATTTTACGAGCTTACCGTTCAAAAGCCATTTGACTAATTCCAATGCAAATTCGGATTTTGTACAACTAGAGAGGGTCTTCTTTGCACATGAAAAGGCCTAAAAGCCCTAACCCAAGTAATATGTCCAGGAGATTTCCGCATGGCTTTGGTCATTTTTTTGCACCGGCGATTTGTTCTTTCTCTATGTAAATTTCGGGAAGGAAACATTCATATTCACGAGGTCTACCATTCAAAAACCATTTGATCAATTCCGTTGCAAATTTTGATTTTGTACAACTTGAGGGGGTCTTTCTTTGCAACATGATAAGGGCCAAGGAACACGTCCCATGAGATCTCCGCATGGCTAGGTCACTTGCCAGCGATTTGCTTTTTTCTGTATAAAAATTTCGGAAAAAAAAACATCAATTTTTACGAGCTTACCGTTCAAAAGCCATTTGACCAATTTCCAATGCAAATTCGATTTTTGTACAACTAGAGAGGGTCTTTCTTTTGCACATGAAAAGCCTAAAGCCCTAACCCAAGTAATATGTCCAGGAGATTTCCGCGTGGGGCTTGGTCATTTTTTTGCACCGGCGATTTGTTCTTTCTCTATGTAAAAATTTCGGAAGAAAATCATTCCATTTACGAGTCTACCATTCAAAAAAACCATTTGATCAATTCCGTTGCAAATTTGATTTTTACAACGTGAGGGGGTCTCCTTTGCACATAAATAAGGCCTTAAAGCCCTAACCCAAGCGAACACGTCCCATGAGATCTCCGCATGGCAAGGTCACATGCCAACGATTTGCTTTTTCTGTATAAAAATTTCGGAAAAAAAACATTCAATTTACGAGCTTACCGTTCAAAGCCATTTGACCAATTCCCAATGCAAATTCAATTTTGTACAACTAGAGAGGGTCTTCTTTGCACATGAAAAGGCCTAAAAGCCCTAACCCAAGTAATATGTCCAGGAGAAAATTCCGCGTGGCTTGGTCATTTTTGCACCGGCGATTTGTTCTTTTCTTATGTTAAATTTCGGGAAGAACATCATATTCACGAGACTACCATTCAAAAACCATTGATCAATTCCGTTGCAAAATTTGATTTTGTACAACTTGAGGGGGTCTTCTTTGCCACATTTGCACAAATGAAAAAAAAAAAAAAAACAATGCCTTAAAGCCCTACCCAAAGGACACGTCCATGAGAAATCTCCGCATGGCTAGGTCACTTGCCAGCGATTTGTTTTTTCAGTATAAAAATTTCGCGAAAAAAACATCAATTTTTACGAGGCTTACCGTTCAAAGCCATTTGACCAATTCCAATGCAAAATTCGATTTTGTACAACTAGAGAGGGTCCTTCTTTTGCACAGTGAAAAGGCCCTAAAGCCCTAACCCAAGTATATGTCCAGGAGATTTCCGCGTGGCTTGGTCATTTTTTGCACCGGTGATTTTCTTTTCTTTCTTATGTAAATTTCGGGAAAAAAACATCATAATCACGAGTTACCATTCAAAAACCAATTTGATCAATTCCGTTGCAAATTTTATTTTGTACAACTTGAGGGGGTCTTCTTCTTTGCACATGATAAGGCCAAGGAACACCGTCCCCATGAGATCTCCGCATGGCTAGGTCCCAACTTGCCAGCGATTGTTTTTCTGTATAAAAAATTTCGGAAAAAAACATAAAATTTTACGAGCTTACCGTTTCATAAGCCATTTGACCAATTCAATGCAAATTCGATTTTGTACAACTTGAGGGGGTCTTCTTTCTGCCACATGATAAGGCTTTAAGCCCTAACCCAAGGAACACGTCCATGAGATCTCCGCATGGCTAGGTCTCTTGCCAGCGATTTGCTTTTTTCTTGTAATAAAAATTTCGGAAAAACATCAATTTTATACGAGCTTTACCGTTCAAAAAGCCATTTGACCAATTCCAATGCAAATTCGACTTTGCTACAACTAGAGAGGGTCTTCTTTGCACATGAAAAGGCCTAAAGCCCTAACCCCCAATAATATGTACAGGAGATTTCCGCATGGTTTGGTCATTTTTTGCACCGGCGATTTGTTCTTTCTCTATGTAAATTTCGGGAAGGAACATCATATTCCACGAGTCTACCATTCAAAAACCATTTGAATCAATTCCGTTGCAAATTTGATTTTTTGTACAACTTGAGGGGGTCTTCTTTGCACATGATAAGGCTTAAAGCCCTAACCCAAGGAACATGTCCATGAGATTCTCCGCATGGCTAGGTCACTTGGCCAGCGATTTGCTTTTTTCTGTGTTAAAAATTTCGGAAAAAAACATCAATTTTACGAGCTTACCCGTTTCAAAAGCCATTTGAACCAATTCCAATGCAAATTCGATTTTGTACAAACTAGAAAGGGTTCTCATTTGCACATGAAAAGGCCCCTAAAGCCCTAACCCAAGTAATATGTCCAGGATATTTTCCGCATGGCTTGATCATTTTTTGCGACCGGCCGATTTGTTTTTTCTCTATGTTAAATTTCGGGAAGGAACATCAATATTCACGAGTCTACCATTCAAAAACCATTTGATCAATTCGTTGCAAATTTGATTTTGTAACAACTTGAGGGGGTCCTTCTTTGCACATGATAAGGCTTAAAGCCCTAAACCAAGGAACCACGTCATGAGATCTCCGCATGGCCAGGTCACTTGCCAGCGATTTGCCTTTTTCTGTATAAAAAAAAAATTTTCGGAAAAAAACATCAATTTTACGGAGCTTACCGTTCAAAAAAGCCCATTTGACCCTTCCAATGCAAAATTCGATTTTTGTACAACTAGAGAGGGTCTCATTTGCACATGAAAAGGCTAAAAGCCCTAACCCCAAGTAATTATGGTCCAGGAGATTTCCGCATGGGCTTGGTATTTTTTGCACCGGCGGATTTGTTTCTTTCTCTATGTAAATTTCGGAAGGACCCATTCATATTCCACGAGTCTACCATTCAAAACCCATTTGATCAATTCCGTTGCAAATTTGATTTTGTGTATAATTTGAGGGGTCTTCTTTGCACATGATAAAGGCTTAAAGCCCTTATCCAAGGAACACGTCCCATGAGATCCTCCGCATGGCTAGGTCCCTTGCCAGCGATTTGCTTTTTCTGTATAAAAATTTCGGAAAAAAAACATCAATTTTCCGAGCTTACCGTTCAAAAGCCATTTGACCAATTCCCAATGCAAATTCGATTTTGTACAACTAGAGAGGGTCTCATTTGCACATGAAAAAGGCCTAAAGCCCTAACCCAAGTAATATGTCCAGGAGATTTCCGCATGGCTTGGTCATTTTTTGCACCGGCGATTTGTTCTTTCTCTATGTAAATTTCGGGAAGGAACATCATATTCACGAGTCTACCATTCAAAAACCATTTGATCAATTCCGTTGCAAATTTGATTTTGTACAACTTGAGGGGGTCTTCTTTGCACATGATAAGGTTTTTTAAAGCCCTAACCCAAGGAACCGTCCATGAGATCTCCACATGACTAGGTCACTTGCCCAACGATTTGCTTTTTTTCTGTATAAAAAATTTCGGAGAAAAACATCAATTTTACGAGCTTACCGTTCAAAAGCCATTTGACCATTCCAATTGCAAATTCGAATTTTGTTACAACTAGAGAGGGTCTCATTTGCACATTTTGAAAAGGCCTAAAGCCCTAACCCAAGTAATATGTCCAGGAGATTCCGCATGGCTTGGTCATTTTTTGCACCGGCCAATTTGTTCTTTCTCTATGTAAATTTCGGGAAGGAACATCATATTCACGAGTCTACCATTCAAAAAACCATTTTGATCAATTCCGTTGCAAATTTGATTTTGTACAACTTGAGGGGGTTTCTTCTTTGCACATGATAAGGCTTAAAGCCCTAACCCAAGGAACACGTCCATGAGATCTCCGCATGGCTAGGTCACTTGCCAGCGATTTGCTTTTTCTGTATAAAAATTTCGGAAAAAACATCAATTTTACGAGCTTACCCGTTCAAAAGCCATTTGACCAAATTCCAATGCAAATTCGATTTTGTACAACTAGAGAGGGTCTTCTTTGCACATGAAAAGGCCTAAAGCCCTAACCCAAGTAATATTTCCAGGAGATTTCCGCATGGCTTGGTCATTTTTTGCACCGGCGATTTGTTCTTTCTCTATGTAAATTTCGGGAAGGAAACATCATATTCACGGAGTCTACCATTCAAAAACCATTTGATCAATTCCGTTGCAAATTTGATTTTGTTACAACTTGAGGGGGTCTTCTTTGCACATGATAAGGCTTAAAGCCCTAACCCAAGGAACACGTCCATGAGATCTCCGCATGGCTAGGTCACTTGCCAGCGATTTGCTTTTTCTGTATAAAAATTTCGAAAAAAACATCAATTTTTACGAGCTTACCGTTCAAAAGCCATTTGACCAATTCCAATACAAATTCGATTTTGTACAACTAGAGAGGGTCTCATTTGCACATGAAAAGGCCTAAAGCCCTAAACCAAGTAATATGTCCAGGAGAATTCCACATGGCTTGGTCATTTTTTGCACCGGCGATTTGTTTCTTTCTCTATGTAAATTTCGGGAAGGAACATCATATTCACGAGTCTACCATTCAAAAACCATTTGATCAATTCCGTTTGCAAATTTGATTTTTTTTTTCTT